>NW_017306763.1:316138-326157 GCF_000935625.1 Nanorana parkeri | reverse complement strand
TATATATATATATATTTTATTTATAAGGAGCCAAAACATAACATAACCCACAAATAAGTAATCACAGCCAAAAACTAGGAACAAACCACATAATACCCTCAAAGTGTATAACAGGGCATGAAAATCTTGGGAGCAGGGCAATAGGACTCAGGAACATAAGCAGGTAGCAGGACTCAGGAACATAAACAGGTAACAGGAGTCGGGAACATAACTCAGGAACATAAACAGGTAACAGGACTCCGGAACAGATGCAGGTAACAGGACTCGGGAACATAAGCAGGCAACAGGACTCAGGAACATAAGCAGGGAACAGGACTGCAGAACATAAGCAGGCAACAGGACTTAAGACTGTGGGGGGGGGGGTTTACATACCCTCCCAGGAAGCACCAGGTGATGGCTAAGTGCTGGCAGCTGGGAGACACCCGCAGGTGAGTACTGGAGCTGCAGGTTCCAGCACCACCCAGTGGTGGTCTAGTACCTAACAGTTCCCAGCTGCCTGGAGACACCTGCTGGTGAGCATAGGAACTGCAGGGCTTAGCTCCAGCACCACCTGGAGGCACTCTGGATCCTAACACCGCTCTTCATCCTGACTCTTTTAACCAAGTGCTAGCACTTTAAACTTTGCCGTCCAGGATTGACCCTGCTCGGGAATTAACCCCTCACCAGCAGGACTCTCTCTTATGGTGCTCCTGGACATTAGTCTCACTTCTGTGAATAAGGGGCTCCTTCATATTGCTGCCTGTGAGCCTCAAACCCTCTTCATCCTGGATTGTGTTCCTGTAGATAAGCTGAAAATGCCTTTGAGCACTACTTTCATCCTCCGCTGCTAACCCCAAGTATACATTTATTACACCATCCTAACATTTAAAAGAATAGAGAAAAAAACAAAAAAAATTATTAACCTTTAAAACCCTCATCCACGTAAAAGCAATATAGCCTGCAAGAAGCATTGTTTTCGCTTATGCTATGTGAATGGGAATATGTAACACATATAAAACAGCTGTTGTCCCAAATTGACTGCAAAAGTGGAAATACACTTTAAATACTGTATAGTCCAATGTTTGAGTTATAATCCAATGAAGTGTATATGTTCACCATTCCATGAGTATGAATTAATTAGTAAACTGTTACTTATGTATCTATCAGATACAGTCTCCAGAATTTGCAGAATGGATTTATTATTTATTTTTTGTATGCAACATGTATAACTATTTTTATTTATTTTTTCTCAACTTTCATTCTATTTGATATTATTGTGCTTAATTTAGTAGGTCATACAAGAATATCCTGCTTACCATGGCTCCTGACATCTTGTCTAACTACAACTCTTCTATTCACGGACGCCTATCCAGCCTTTACCCAATTACTGAACTGTTACCTTCTCCATCAACTCATCCCCATACAGTTATTACTTTTTGTATCCCTTACCCTTCCCTTTCCGATTGTAAACTCTCATGAGTAGGGTCCTACTAATGCTTTTTGTCTTACATTGTATTGTACTTGTAATGTCTACCTTCATTTTGTAAAGCACTGTGAAAACTGTTGACGCTATATAAATCCTGGATAATAAAATCAAGCAAAAGCCAGCAATCACCCTCTAGAAACTCTTTCGTCCCTGTTATTAGTTGACTTTGTGTGCATATATCACATGCAGAAATGTGCACACCTCCCAGTTTGCGGGGGAATATGTTAGCCCCCAAAATATATTGACACCACTTTGAGTAATATTGGTGCATGCACAAACTTTCTTGAATTAGATGCAAATGCATGCACATTTTTAAAACATGCAAACCTTTGTACTTTGCAGTTTAGTGAATCAGGGTAAATGGTTTTTTTTTTGCATGGTTCATTTTGATGATACTAAATGTAGCTCTGATTAAAGGCTATAACAGTGCACCCGTGTGTAATAACCCTTAGGAGATTTGCTCTGTGCCATGTATTAGTTAGTCAATGGAATTCCCTATCAAGGCAAACATCAGAAGTTAATTTCTGCCAACAACAAAGGGAAAAAATTAAAGGACATAAATGCTGTTTTCTCTCTCTATCATTCATGTCTGAGTGATTGCTGGTAGTAGAAAGCAACAATCATGCAGAGAGAGTTGTGATTGCTTGTCTGGCTCATTTACAACACTTGTTCTAAGCTCGGATATTTGACTAAAATAATGGAATGAAGTCACTGAATGCTTTTTGTAAATAAATCTAAAGAATTATAAATAAATCTGGAGAAATTATGAATGTCTGTTGTCATTTATTGTACAATGGAAATGCCTGCAAGTTTAACTGATTCACATTCAAAACGTTATGTTTTATTTCATAAATTATTAATGCTACTATTATTAATGATTAAACACTATTGATAAGCAGAGCAGTCTTTTTTGTGTGAATATATATATATATATATATGTGTGTGTGTGTACATACATTTAAGTTTACTTTTAAAAAGCAACACTTGTACCCTCTCAAAGAAAGAAATCCAGCACCCTGCTCCAGGTGCTATCCTGTACTTCTATGTGTGCCAAATAGCATGCCCCACTGAGTGTTGTGGTTCTATCTGATGACCACTAGGCCACTACAGCAAACAGTATAAATGTAGGGGTCTATTACTACATCCAACCAAAGACAGGCTATCCAGCATGCAGTTCTTCAAGAAAAGAATTAACAAAATGCCTGCCAGAAACTATAAAACATTTTATTCTACTGGGTAATATAGTTTTATTGATTTTCAGAGGTGGCAGGGTCACTTTAACTTTCAAAGGGTATACATTTTTTGGTAACACTTTCTTGTGATTTATACCTGTAACTTAGATGAGAAATATTAGATTTGAAATATTAGATGTTTTGGGAAATCAATAACCTCTAAAAATATTTGTTGAAAACTAACCAAAAGGCCCCCCAGTAAATCAGTAAGCTGATCTATATAATTGATTCCTGAGATCCTCCACACAGGGGGTCTAGAGATGAGGCTCCTCTCAATAGGAATCCCAGGATGTATTGGCTCCTGTACAAGGACAAAGCTACACACCTCAGCACCAGCAATTTGGGTTCAGGTCTCTGATTGCTGAACTCCAGGTACAATAAAACAGCCTTGTGTTCAGAGATGAAATCAGAGTATTCAGAGTTTACTCCATTGTTAGACACAGAGACACTCATGGCTGGAGGGTCTAGATGGAAGGAGACTAGAAGGAGATGAGAACTGCTGGGACATTTAGTTCTGTACATGTGTATTCTGTGACTGGGGACCTGTAGTTGCTTACTAGCTGTGAACTGTTGTCTCAGCACCAAGATACCCCTTTCCCCCCTAGCCGTGGACCCTTTGCTGTATGTGACCTATGTGGACCTGAAGTTGCAGCCTGGATTTCTCCTACTGCCCACCTTGATCCAGGGGCCTCCTCTTGGTGCCCCTCTGCCCCCTTTATCCTTTATCCCTGCTGCATGCTGAGTGCTTCCTGCTACCTGTTCTACCTGACGCTGTGGCCAGGTCACCCTGGACCTTCACCTCTACCCAAGACCCAGCTTGGACAGACTCTGTAAGCCCCTCACTCTGTGGATTACCCTCCTCCAAGCCAACTCAACCAGCTGCCCAGGACTGTTGGATGTCTTATGGTGTAAATGGCTTAATCCTTGTCTTCTACCCCTTGCTGTTCCTGTAATTGCTACCCTGTAAACTGCTGCCCTGTAAACTGTTACCTGTGAACTGTTGCCCAGTGTCCTTGCTGTTGACCCACCTTTGTGCCTGTGCCCTGTGATCCTCGACTTAATAATTGCTTGTTGAGTCTCCCTGCACATACCACACCTGTAGCTTGTTCCCACTCCTGTGTACTGGAATTAATGAATAAACTCCTTGCACATTGGGTCCCCTGTGATTTACCTCTGTGTGCTCTGTCTCTGTGCTCCTAGGTCATCACAATACCCATGTTGCATAGTGCACAGCCAGAAAGGTGGCACACTTATATCCAAGGTTAAGCAATTACATTTTCTAGTTTATGTAGCTGGCTATGTCACTTCCTGTGTCATTTCTAATAGAGCTCCGGGTGGGTTTTTAAGGCTAACTATTCCAGTGAAAACAGTTTCAATAGAAAAGATGTAGCGGAAAATCTTAAACAGCAACACAGTAGTGGAAAAGTAAAACCTCTGTTAGCCTTTTATTGCTGCCTGTGTCTTTGTTGCAGATGTTTCAAAGTTTTAGTTGTCAACAGAATCGGCTGGTCCCCTGAGCAATGGCCCTGCCCTTCCTTTAGCATCAAGCATCACATTCACAGTTTACTCTACCATGACTTTCACCTCTGAAACTCAGCCTTGTTCACATTCCTGTCCTCTAAAAAACAGCCACCGGCTTTCTATGGCATTCGCATAAAGTGTTTTTCACAATAAATAAGACTGACAATCCATAAGTGCTCCATCCTGCTCTAATCTTCAAAAGGTCCACATTCCTATTATTGCCTATTTCATGAGCTATGAGCACTGACAAATAATACATAGTGTGAAGATTTTTTTTTTTGCAGGTTTGATCGATTTACGCACTGTGGTTGGTTGATGAGTTTGATGAACTGGGGCATAGATAGATGGCAGCTCATCCAGGAAAATTCAACTCTTTCTGAAGTTTCAGTGTTTGCTACTTTTTTTAAATCTCTGAGGAAAAGTCTGGGGCTAGCCAGACAGAAATCTAGCGTAGCCTGGTCAGCCTTATCTCACTGTAACTTCCCTGTCCATCAAAAAGTGTAGCAACAATAATAATTCTGATTCACAATGACAATTTCATAAACATCTAGTAAGATATTTTAGCACTATGATCTTTTCCTAACATCCAAATGGTCCCAAATTCCAGCAGCCTATTTTAAAGCAAATTGCTGCCAGGCTATGGACAGTCAAGGATTAATGTATCCTTAACAAGCAGAAAAACTAAATCTCCCTGACCCCTGTAGCTGCAAGCACTATGGAGCAATAAGTGTTCAATTTCAGTGAAGTCATCTAAGGTGGGTCCATGACCACCTATATCTCCCTCGGTTTTGCTCTTCAATTGCACCTGCTCTGTGTTAGAAAGCTGGAAGGCTGCCAAATCACTGCAGAGAGGGGCGAACAGGGTGATCTGAACTGAATAGGAGTATGTATTTTTTTCAGCCTTGGGCACCCGGTGGCAAATTGTGAGTATGACAAAATTGCACTAACAGTGGAAGGGGCTTAAAAGTTCAGCCTACTCCCTATGTACATGGTAACATACTGTATATCACAGTTCTTGCAACCAGCAAATATGTTTTAATTACTGTGCCATAAATGAGAGTCTACAGGCATATGCAAACCTCAGCACAATCATTTATAAAAACTTAAATTAACTACCTTGAAGAAGAATTTCAAAAGCATGGCGACTATTTCGCTACCAGCAACTGTTGTGCAATATAGCATAAAGAGTTCATGATTCAGAAGTATCTCATATATACCACTGTGTATAGAGTGCAGTGGTCAGTTAAAGTGGCCTTCTATATTGGAATAATTGGCATGCCAGTCTTACAATGTGCTAGGTATGGAGCCATATAAATGTATACAGTATAAGATCACATAGAAAATACTGTCCCATCAAACAACAATATAAGCTGTAATGTCTCACAGAGCAGAACACAAGCACAGCACCCTGCATCCAGCACACCCTGTCATCACCCCACAAAGCTGTCCCCTTTCTGACCCGGGGTGGGGAGGGGCAATTGCAACTACCGGGTCCAGTTGCTTTAGCCCAGTCTAGCCACACACTGCGATGTGGTGTGCCAAGTGCCATTCACAGTGCCTGCTGCCCAGACACAGGTTTTATCAACTGAGTACCTATCTGAGACTTAGTCTGTTCATAATAAACAGATCAAGCCTTGGATACATATTTTAATGAGGTTGCCTTCTTTAGTTCATCGTGAAAAACCTTAGAAATTGTAATCTTCCAGCTGGGGCTTTCTAGCCTGCTAATTATTAGAGCCTAGCTTCTGTGCCTGCATGTGGTACTATGCTCTGGGTAGCGGGTTTGGACCCCCTTACCTCTCCCTCCATATCTATGCCCCACTTCTCCAAAGTGTTTCCACTCTAAACTTTGAGGACACATTAATCCATAATACCTGCAGATACAAATGTCAGTGAGGGCTTGTTTTAAAGCTTATTTGCAACTTGGTATGTTAATACTTGGATCCCCACAGCCTGGCCACACATTCACCTTAATGATTGTGTAAGGTTCTCTTTAATGAATAATTTTATAAATTGCAATACTATGATTATATAAATGTGATATGCTTCAAATAGAGAAAAGTGGAAACTTGCATATATTGGACAAAAAGCTGTATATATTGATATACCTGGAGAACAGCAACATCTCCTGGCAAATTGTATTCAAATGGCATCTATGTATAGCTTATTTTCCTATGTATAGGCACATACTGGGAATCTTATTGTATTCTTCCTAGAGTGACATTTCCTGCAAGAAAACACATCAGCACTTGTCGTTCAGATCAAGAAGGTGGTGATCACAAACAATCTGTCACTGCATAGTCATCAGGGATTTCATTTTGCTTTTCTCAGTTTTGCTACATAATAGTTAAAGAAAGGAAAGAAGGAGGAAATAAAAAAATGTATTCATTTACACTTTGTAATTAGGTTTTTATTCTAATTTTAAGTAGCGGTTTTAATTATAATTAAATGTATGCACAACTATTTGAAATAAAACCAATGAGTATTGAGCCAGGGTGAAATATTTCAATGCCATTTTACCCAAAGGAAGTGGATTTGATATTTCTTAGCTGCTCCAAATGAAAATGTTAAAGATGAGAACTTATAAGAAATGTAAAATTCCATGAAATATTTAAAAGAGCTGCCTTATATCGGTATGTTAGTTTTCACATAATGGGATGTATATAGAGGTTTCACACATTGTGGTATAATAACCTAGTTTCTTTGAATTTTCCAAGTATGACTTTAAAGAGATATAACTGACACCTAAATGAGCAGTTGAAATACATACAGTATATAGGAGCCAAATTATTTCTAATTTTCTTTCAGCCTTTCCTGAAGTTGCCCTGCCAGGCAACACAGCCACGTAGGTGACCTAACTTTTCTACTGCAGTAAAGCAATATAGCTTGGTCATCTCTCTGCCTCCAATTTTAACTAGACTAGAAGAAGCAGCAACATAGTGTTAAAGTCATATCTGTTCTACTGGCTAAAAAAATAATGACATTCCCAAGCTATGACTAAGGCTTGTATAGCTGAAACATATTAGAGTTTTGTTGTTGTGATGTACTGGATTTTGGCTTTTAATTATTAAATAGGAAATATGGATCATATTTGAGCTCCAGTATCGTCAATTACTTGAACTGACCCTTCCGTGTTTAAAGTAGCATTAGACTCTCAAACATTTTATCAATATTGAATCCAGGTCAAACAAATCTATATTTCTGTGTAAAGTACTTCTTTACATTTTTGTCCAAGCACTTACAGTCATCATGTTTCTCAAAAGTTGACTCCAATTCTCTATTTCCCTGAACTTCCTTTCCAGTACAAAATCACAAGGAACATCACAGTCTCCAGCAACTGTTCAACCACTAGCTTGGAGAAGGGAGCACGCACACAAACACACAAAAGTGGATCCATAGGAGTGAGGTAAAGAAGTCACCATAACACAGGATATCAGGGTGAACTCTTAGGGGACAGCTAATTCTGCAAGAAACCAAAAAGCTTAATGAAGCCATTCTAAGTGATTTAATCCAGCCTTTCTCAGCCAGGGTGCCGTGGCTTCATCAGTTCCTTAATCTTCCTTTGAAATTGCTTAAAAACCTTTTAACTTTCTTTAATATCACTTAGGGGGTTATTCACTAAGCTTTTGAAGGCAGCTGAATAAATAACCGAACAGAAGTGAAGTGAGCCGTAGCCTCTTCGGCTAATCACTGCGTCCCCGTATGGCTACTTTTAGCCATATGTGAGCAGCATTCGGCCCATTTCACCTCCCTTCAGTTCGGCCGAACAGCCTCAGCATGTTCGGCCAAACCGAAGGGAAGAGCCCGTTCAGTGGGGTTCCCTCTAGAAATCCTAAATCAGACTATTAATGCGAGCCTGGCAGGGCAAGAAAGTGGGGGGTGAACGGGTGAGTGTGTGCCCCCCTCCTTGAACCATACCCGGCCACATGCCCTCAACATTGGGAGGGTGCTTTTCCAGGAGGTTGTGGGGATCTGCGGATAGGGGGGCTTATAGGAATCTAGGTGCCCCCCTTCATAAAAGGGATACTCAGATGCCGCCCCCCCCCCTTGGGAATGAGTAAGAGGTAGTTGTTACCTCTACTCATTCACCAAAATGTACAGAAAAAGTAAATAACCACACCACTCCGAGAAAAAGTCCTTAATTCAACAAATAACAAAAGTCAGTTTTTGACAAGTCCTTTATTGTTTCTCAAAAAAAGGCTCCAACGATGCAATACAAAAGTCAATCACATTGTCCAGCAATAAACATCCTCATCAAGATTTGCACTTCAATAGCTTATTTAGAGTGGAAAGGTGATACTAGGGGTATTTTGTAGCCCCAGTCATCCTAAAGAAGACCTGTCACCACCAATATGCTATCACATGGGAGCCCTATGTGATAGCAATTAAAGTGCCGAAAAACAGTTTAAAAAAATATTATGAAATAAAATAAATGTAAAAACAATAAAAACATTTGTAATGCCCCCCCGCCCCATGAGCGTGCACTTATTCACATAACCACGCGTTGGGTGTGCCTACTTACGAAAACGATGATCATGCTACACATGCTGGGTGTGGCCGTGCATGCCAGAGTAAGAGCCAGGGCCGGCCTTAGGGGTGTGCGAGTTGTGCGGCCTCACAGGGCGCCATGGCAACAAAGGCGCCAGGCGGCCGACACAGCTGGTCCTCAGGGCGGCTTCTCTCCTCCTCACCGCTCTCCTTCTCACCGACATGACAGCGCTTCCTCGTTCACCCCCGCAGGGCACAGGAGGGAGCTCTGCCTGCTGTCAGGATGGCCGAGCGGTGAGGGAGAGAAGCCGCATGCGCAGCTGTCAGGATGGCCGAGTGGGGAGGAGATCGGAGCCGCTGTCATACTGTCAGATGCAGGATGACAACGGCTCTGTGTGTGGCAGGGCGGGGGATCGGTAAGTATCAATGATATTTACCAATCCTCCGTGTGAGAAGGACAAACACTGGAGCGATCGTCTAATCACTCCAGTGTTTGTAAATGACTAGGGACACATAGTACTATGTGTACTTTATTCTGACACGGCTCTGTGTCAGGATAAAGAAAAATAAGAGAAAAAGCAGTGTTTCTCTCCTGGGCGGCCGGGAGCGGGAGGCTCCCAGAGCGCCCGGGAGAGGTTTTTTTTTACGGCAGCAGAACCACCGGACAATAGAAAACTGTTGGGCGGAGCTAGCTGTCACTGCTTGCTCTGCACAAACGTTTTCTATTTACTTTTTTTAACTTTTTTTACTATTTTTCTGTTCTGCTCGGTCCCTCTGAGGGACCTCCGAACATGCTGAGCATGTTCGGCCGACCCGAAGCCATGCGAAGCAAGCCGATGTACGGCTGATTTCAGCCGATGTACGGCTGAAATCAGCCGTACCAGCCTGAAGTGAATAGCCGGACAGTGTTCGGCTCACTTCACTTCAGGTCTGTAATTCACTCGGCTGCCTACGGCAGCTTAGTGAATAGATCTCATAGTAATTCATTAATTTTACATGTAGTCTGGGTTTTGTGTTCTGTTTTCTATTTTTACTTTTCTAGATATACTTACTTGAAAAAAGGGTGCGGCATGCCATCCTCACACTATTTTTATAGACTCTATTTTAGTTTGACATTTATTGTTTGCCTTCTGTTGTTTTATTTGATAAGAATACTTATATTGTTCCTACAAGTTTAATACCTTTGAATAAAAGTTTTATTTTTATCATACTTTTTCTATATGTTTCTTTGCGGCTTAACAAAATTGGAGTCTTTAAATGGTGCGCATATTGGGGAAATGGGTGTGGTTACTGGGGGTGTGGCCACTGAGGGG
>NW_017306763.1:309201-314868 GCF_000935625.1 Nanorana parkeri | reverse complement strand
CTGAGGGACCGAGCAGAACAGCCGAGCCGAATGCCGCTCAGCGGCATTCGGCTATTCACTCACTGCTGATCGGCATCTATAAGAATAGGCCGAACAGCAGTGAGTAGCCTGCCGGAGGTTCGGCTCAGCCGATCCAGATGTTGGATCGGCTGAGTCAAACTCCTTCTGCACCTCGGGTTGGCCGAACATGCTGAGCATGTTCGGCCGACCCGAAGCCATGCGAAGCAAGCCGATGTACGGCTGATTTCAGCCGATGTACGGCTGAAATCAGCCGTACCAGCCTGAAGTGAATAGCCGGACAGTGTTCGGCTCACTTCACTTCAGGTCTGTAATTCACTCGGCTGCCTACGGCAGCTTAGTGAATAGATCTCATAGTAATTCATTAATTTTACATGTAGTCTGGGTTTTGTGTTCTGTTTTCTATTTTTACTTTTCTAGATATACTTACTTGAAAAAAGGGTGGCATGACATCCTGACACTTTATTTGTATAGACTCTATTTTAGTTTGACATTTATTGTTTGCCTTCTGTTGTTTTATTTGATAAGAATACTTATATTGTTCCTACAAGTTTAATACCTTTGAATAAAAGTTTTATTTTTATCATACTTTTTCTATATGTTTCTTTGCGGCTTAACAAAATTGGAGTCTTTAAATGGTGCGCATATTGGGGGAAATGGGTGTGGTTACTGGGGGTGTGGCCACTGAGGGGTGTGGTTACTGAGGGGCGCAGTAAAGCTTTCTTGCACAGGGCGCCTAAAGGCCTAAGGCCAGCCCTGGTGAGAGCAATAATTCTAGGGCCAATATTTATGTGTATCTCTAAATTGATGGCCTGTAAGGGCTCTTAAAGCGTCATCTACTTTTTGGGGTACTGAAACTTGTCACTGTTTCACAGATGCATATGGGTGTGGTTACTGGGGGTGTGGCCACTGAGGGGTGTGGTTACTGAGGGGCGCAGTAAAGCTTTCTTGCACAGGGCGCCTAAAGGCCTAAGGCCAGCCCTGGTGAGAGCAATAATTCTAGGGCCAATATTTATGTGTATCTCTAAATTGATGGCCTGTAAGGGCTCTTAAAGCGTCATCTACTTTTTGGGGTACTGAAACTTGTCACTGTTTCACAGATGCACACAATTTTTAACCTGGGGATGTTGGGTATCTATTTACTCATGGTAACCTTCTCATTTATATTTTACAAACAAATGGATATTATGTTGTGTTTTGGGGCACTAAATGTAACTTAAGTGCATTTTTCACGAAATTGTTGGGTTTGATAAACAGTTGCAGTAATATCGTGCAACATAAAAATTTGTAACTGCCGCCATTTAATTCAACAGGGTATTGGCTTTTAGGCAATATATAATGTTTGGGGGTTTGAAGTAATTTGCAGGCCTAAAATGGGGATTATAACATGTGTGCAAGAAGCCAAAAAAAAGGCCTTGGCAGCGAAAGGGTCCTTAAGGGGTTAAAACCATGGATGTTTCGGGTGGATGTAGTTGGGTGCAGTCACTTTCTCTCCTCATATATCTCTGCAACAGTGAGAACTTTTCATAAGAGATTCCAGCTCCATCCTGGGGTGCAGCCATTACAAATCCAAGAGGGAGACTCTCTCTCTCCTACTGCTATATTCTCTGTATATAAATGTATACTTATAAAAAAGAGGCCACAGCAGGTGATAGTAACTCAAGTACAGAGATCTCATTGCTGTCCATAGGTGATTTATTGCACTACTGTCCACCCAAAATAGAACTGGAATTTATACACAAATTCAGGAATAGACGCTTGCAGGTTTCAAACAAGAATGCAATGTAAAGTAATCAATAAAACATGTTGCTAACATACATTTCAGCTTCCAGGATGCTGACAATCAATCACAAAAAAGCAACTTAATTTAGTACTTGTTCACACCTAGGCATTTTGTAGCTGAAAGCACACTCAAACACAGGGTTTCCATTGTTTTCTATGACCCCATCTGAGTGTCCTGTTGCCTGTAGCAAAACGTCTGTTGCTGGAGAAAATTACACAAGCTACTTTTTTTTGCAGATTTCTACATTTTTGGCCTCATAGACTTCAATAGGAATGCCTGTACACATGCAAGACAGACATTTTCTAGTGCTTTTGAAGCATTGTGTCGCATATTTGTCACGGAAGGACTAGTTCAGCTCCTTGCAAAACACACCAGGGAGCAAAATGGAGGACAACAGAAGCTGAAAATGTATTACAAATCTCCTAAAAACAGGCTTTTAAACATTGATGCTTAGGTGTGAATGGAGCCTTACTAAGCAAGTATTAGGGTGCAGGCAATCGTCTATAGCAGTGGTTTCCATCTGGGGTTGCGTACCCTCAGAGGTACGCAGCAGGTCTTTTAGGGGTAGGCAAAAAAAATTAAATAAAGGCGTCATCTATTGGTTCCTAGAATACAAATGGCTGCACTGCGCAGCATCATGATCATTGGTTGTTATGGTGATGACGGCAAATTCTGACCCACCGTCCGAATGTCGCAGCAGAAATCGAGACTCATCAGACCAGGCAACATTTTTCCAATCTTCTGTTGTCCAAATTTGGTGTGCCCTTAAGAATCGTAGCCTCAGTTTCACCCTGAGAACTGCCACTCGCTGGATAAAAGCTTTTTTTCCAGACTCTTTTTCAGACCATTCTCTGTTAAACCTAGAGATGGTTGTTCTTGAAAATTACAGTAGATCAGCAATTTCTGAACTGGTGATTTACTGGAATTTTTTTTGGGGCAGCCTATCTGACACCAACTACCTTGCCACGTTCAGTCACTTAAATTACCTTTTTCCCCATTCTGATGCTAGGCTTAAACTTCAGCAGATTGTCCGGGCCATGTATAAATGCCTAAATGCATTGAGTTGCTTCCATGTTATTGGCTAATTACATATTTGAGTGGACATGCAGTTGAACAGGTGAACCTAATAAAGTGACCAGTGAGTGTAAATGCCTGTAATAAATAATAATAAATACTGTAACACTTGAGAGAACACTAAAAGCGGTGCCACCTAAACCAGTGCTAAATGTTATTTTCCCTTTTTTACTGTGAGCTTGGTCATCAATGGCTCTATGTGTGCTGAAGAAAATATGCAGCAAAGCAGATTCTGTATCCCTCTGCTGTTTATTTGGCAGCAGCAGAAATAAGAAACAATGTCACCATGCTGCTTTTAGATCGAGATAAAGTTTACAGCTGGGTTCATGTTAAGATCTGCCTTTAGGGGCTACTCCTTCTTTTGGAATCAAATTCACTTGTCCCTAGTGTGTATTTCAAGCTTACCTTTTGGGTATGATGAATAGATTCCTATAAATAAATCAATTATTTGAACATCACAAGTATTTATAATTCTCTTGAAGGATAGGATGTATACTTTTAGCAATGCTTTATTTGTACTTCTACGTAAGCCTGTGCAAAAAATTTAATTAATAAGAATAATCATAGGCTTCAAACACTGAAGGTTCCAAGTTTTAAGCTTATGACAGCTTAAAAGCAGGAACATATGACATCACATAACGGTGACATCACACGCTGAACGAGCAGTGGCCATAACAGCCATCGGCACGTTCTGCGCATGCGCACCACCATTTTGGAGTAGATTTTGGTATTCACCAAGATGGTGGTGCTTGAACGTGTGCGAGCCGCCATCTTGGTGTATACCAAGATCTACTCCAAAATGGCGGTGCGCATGCGCATGAATGCATCGGCGGGCCGATATCGCCGCTGCTTGTCCTGCGGTTTCAGTGTACGGTTTCGGATTCGGAGGCTTGTTGCCTCCGAATCCGAAACAACATCAAAAATGTGTTTCCTTTGATGAAACAAATAAAAAAAATTTAGTTTATTTGTATCGCCTGAAAACAATTGTTTTTGTTGTGCACATGTCTAGTTTGCATGATTGAAACCTGCAATGGTAATCCCACTTCAAGTTTTTTTGTAGTAGTACTTTAAATCTACATATTGTTGTCTGGAACAGATTATGGTAATTAAGGTAATATTTTACAATGTTGGGTGTTTGGTTAAGATTTTGGGTTAAAGTTGTACACACCGTGGCACACAGTTAATTTTCTGCTATACTATATATGTAACCCTTCTTTCATATATAGACTCACAATCTGACATTCAATAGACAACAAATGTTTTATTTTACCTATGCAAATGCGGTACTTTCACATGCATTTTAAATGAGCTCATCAAGAGTAAAGCAGTATGTATAAGAATGTTGTTTTTACAGGATATAAAAGACAAAAGGACCGTTGCAAGAAGGGGCAGGGGAATGAGGGACAAAAGGCAGAACAGACTAATTCAGACAGATGCTACTGCACTGGCTGTTAAAATAGTCACAAACATAGAAGAGATTGGAGACAGGTGTGGAAGAGTAGAAACACAGAACAACCATGGCAAAATAAACACACCATATTTGAGATGTTAAAGTGAAAAAACACAGTAGACCTGTGAAAGTGTAGAGCAACACATCTGCAAAGTGTCTTGGATTTCTGGCTTTAGAAGACCAACAACCTTGGCCACCAAGCAGATAAGCTGACCAGGCCTCTCATCACACTAATGCCTTGCAGATGTACTTCAGTCAGCAGTCTGTACCCTGATGATCACTCCGATAATCTCTATGGAGACAAATAGGGCACAGCTCTCTCCTCGCATGTTGATTGTGGGTGGAAGGTGCATTACTCTTAATGTTTATGTCTTTTCAGTGGCTTCTGTGCTGCTGGCTGGTGAAGGGTGGCCCGCAAGACCCTTCCTTCTTTAGCCTACACCTTTTCCCCTGGTGATCCAGTGTCTTACCTGCTACCTTGTGGGTTGCTTCCTGGCCTCCAGGGTCTTTCTAGCCTGCTAACAGACTGCACAGCAGCTCTTTTCCTGCAATCTCTGGGCTAGTGTCCCTTGCTATGGTTTTCAGCTTTCCACATGGCCACTCTCTAGCCTGCTCTGCTTCTCCGTAGGTTCTCTTTCAGTCCCCTGCACAGTTCTCTCTCCATGGGGCTCGTGGAAGCTCTCTCCCTGCAGACTGTCTCTTACTCTCCCTTTTCCATTGGCTCTTTCTGGCTCTGTTTCCATGGGCAGAGGGTGGGGTTGAAGTTCCCAGTCGCTGATGCAGTCAGTTATAATTCTACCTCCTTGTCTCCCTCTGCCATCTTTTAATCACTGACGGTCAGGAGAGCAAACTGAGATGCAGCTGTAAAGATGACCTGGGCTGTGTGGCTCATGCTAGTTAAAGGGAGTGGAGGGGGGGGGGATGCACTGGCCAGAGCCACATTACATTTGAGAAAATGCTTTTGAATCCCATCCAAACTCGTTCACAAGTGCTTTTTACCTCCCTTGGACTTGTATATCCTTGCTTCAAGTTGCTAAGTTGCTTCAAACTGCTTGCCCATTGACTTGTATGAAGATAAAAGAAGTTCTGTACAGAGCTCCAAAAAGCCTTCATGTTATGTCTCCTCCTGCTGCATACTTTTCTCCACTCACTGACTCAGATGGCACTAAATCATTAGGTTAGGGCGTCAGTCAGGCAAATAACATTTCCAGAAGATCAGCAATGACAAATTCCATATATCCTAGATTTCCTTTAATGAGTGAAAATTGACAGCATGAAAACTGGAGAATGAAAATCTCACAGGATCTTAATGAATTTATATCCCCGCCCCCCCCCCGCCCGC
>NW_017306763.1:287242-308930 GCF_000935625.1 Nanorana parkeri | reverse complement strand
CCCCCAAAAAAGACACAGGGTGCGTAATAGCCTAAACCTTAAAATTGCATTGTCTTCACTTTAAAAGAGTTAAAAAGCAGCAGCTATGAAAAGCCAACACATACCTACCTACATACATTTTTAACCAGCCCAAGAGCTCTGAAATCCATAAGCCAGTTTTTACCTATGTTTGAACGCTCAAGTAGTCCCTCCTCCTGCCTCCCACACCACATGATTGGCATTAAGCTATGATGGGAGACTCACTGACCAAGAGTATGATACTGTGGGGTAATGGGTAAAGGATTCCATAATTAGCTCATCAGGCAGGGGTTATTAACTTTCCTTGCTCAACTATCTTAAAGAAGAACTTAGGGAATGGCTATTCATTTAAAAGCTGTCATCTTAACAAACTCCCACAGCAATTTCAGCAAAAAAAGTTGTGAATAAAAACTTTTTAGGGTTTACCCAACTCTAACAGTCTCTGAGGTGCAAAAAATAAATAAAATACAAAACATTCCTGTATTGATTCTCCTCCCCATCTGCACATCACTACAGGTAGATCTGATTCATACACAAATACATGGAATCTGCAAAATCAAGGAATTGTGCGGATCTAAGCAGGTATATTACTGCAGTATACAGTATCTGTGAATATTTTGACATTGTGCCTCACACAGAGAGGGTCACATTGACGGCTTTGCCTGGTAGGCTGCACCTTTTAAAGAGAAATGCATACGGTTAGGAAAAAAATCTAATTAAAACAATCAAAATTAAACACTTGTTTTCCATGTGTCAGCTTATCATAAATGTAAAAAAAAAAACCATAAGCAGTGAAACTAATAAAATAGTGTGTCAAACAAAAAGTGTGTCAAACAAAGATGTTCTTAAACAACAATATTACAATTATTTAGGCAGGTGGATCAATTATTGCCTAATTTATTAATGCATGCTGAGCCTGCTAAAGTTGGTCTGGGCATCTGGTCATAAAAGGGTAAAAGCATGATGGTGAGGGGTAGTCAGTATCAATAGAACAAGTGCCACACCTATTTCTCTATTTGCTATGGGTATACCAGTGTAGTAGCAAGTGTTTTTGTTTAATGATGAGGCTTAATGGAATGACCCAATGTTCTGCATGTCTGGTGTATTTTTGTTAAGGAAAATATACCAGTCTGGCACACCAAGCATACAGCCTAGTATCTATCTGACATTAGGACAGTAAATATGAGTCTTCAAACAGATACCAAGCCTGTAGGACCCTCAGTGATATTGTAGAACATGGATAAAATGGAGAGACCATACAATTGCAGGCACAGAGTATTCCCACTCCACCAGTGTCTAAGGAAGTAATACAGGAATGTGGGTTGGGCTTATGTTTATCATCTGGTGCACAATGTATACATTTTTCAAAATTATTCTTATTTAACACTTTAAAAACAAATGTATACAATCAATGATTTATAGAACACATAGTGCACATGCAAGTTTTTCTACATTCATTATTTCCATTAGAGCTAATTCCAGATTACACTTGTTCTATTATTTGCTTTAAGCTCATTGTCAATTTATAGCTATCTTATCAATTGTAACATCTTCATGCCATGTGACACATTCTATATAATGGAAACTGTCAATATTTATTGCCTTTCAAAGCCTCTCATGCCATAGCCTATTCAGTTTACAATCAATGTGTAGCTATTCAATACTGAATTAGAGTAGTCGGTGTGGTGTACCAAGCACCGTGCACAATGTATCTTTGAAGGACGATGTGCAACAAATTATGTCACTGAGTCGCACTGAGAAATGGTGACCACTGTGCTCTGCAATATTTTATCAGTATATAAGGGTTATATCTGACAAAACAACCCCCTATTAAGCTGTGGACGAAGAAAGACAGCCAAAAGGCAGGGCAGAAGGTTACATAAAGAATCCTATGGCAAACCACTAGGAACTGTGACACAAGTAATTTGAAGTTCATGGAGATCCTAAGAGAGCATATAATGCAATTTTAGTCAATTTCAAATTAAGTCAGATCCATTCACTTAAATGTGAAAACAAGCTATCTCCAGGCATCACATTCCTATTGAAGTAAGCTTCAATAAAATGTACTGACATTACCAATCATATATTGGATTGCAGTATTCCTTGGTCATATGTCTGACAGTAAATGAAGCCATCAGTGATACTCCCACTCTTACTGCAAAAGCCACTTCAGAAAAGACCCTTAGCAGAAGAAGTAGCCATAAATCTTTCAACCAAGATCCACTGAAAAAAGCCACAATGTAACTATATCTGTGTATGAGACATCTCACGTTTTAATCCTTATCGTCCTGACCTTCCATGTAGACATGTTTGATGAGTATATGTTCATACTAAGCACACTTCTTCACATACACACGCACAAATGCCAGAAATGACAAGCGGTGATGGCTATCCCACACTATCTGTCATTATCCTTTTCATCCAACACCAATTTGCCTGGTTCTTGAAGAAGCAATAATGAGCTCTACTAGAAGACCTCTTGTTAGGGGAAGTTTCATTAACATCTGAAACAAGGGCCATGAGTGAGTGGTGTATTCTCAGGATTTCAGTGTCCTGTCAGATGGCAGATAATTAGGGAATAGTGCCAGGTATGATTAATCAGGATCAGTTAAGGAATGATAAGGACTCCTCCCTTCATACTGTTCAGCTGTGCACGACACAGGCAAATATTATAGCAAGCATTAGAGGGATGCAGCAGAGGGAGTGAGAAAAAAACAGATCGACATTTGAAAAGAGAGAGACTTAGCAGATGTTTAATGAGCACAGAAAGACTGGAAAATACTCACGGTAGCTTCTCTGTAGGAATCTTGACACACGGAGCTGTATCTAATTTTAAGTGTAGTACAAATCTAAAGGTTTCAGCCCTAACCGCATATGCCAACACCTTTAATTCCCATGTAAGGTATAATTGACACGTTGAATTGTTATAGAGATATAATTATAAGTATCCTCACTTTTACACAAATCCTGATGGGAAGGCTTTGTCTATATTATTCATGGAGATTCTGATACAATAAAATGGTGATTGCAAGAGTTCTTTTTAACACGGAAATAGTATAAAGCTGATGCACATTTAAACATGCCAGGGCCATTGAGATTCAACTGTTAAAGGGGTAATCCTCCCATAAAACGAAATTAGATTGTAATGTAAATGTCAGCTTGTAGACTGAGAAAGGGAGTTGCTATTTTTCTTATGGTTTATAGTGCAATCATTGTAGAAAGTGATGGGTGGATACAGGCACTGGCTCTCTTAAAGTTAACCATACACAGCTATTTAGACTGCCAAATGAGATCCAGACACAGAAGAAGCTATTGATTATTATAACATATTTGATACACTGATGGATGAGATAAAATGCTCTTTTATTATACTGTGTAATTTGCATTGTAGTGAACATATAGGGGTCTATCCACAAAGCAGCCAAAGGATCTAGCCATAGCTTCGGCCAATCCTTTGGCTAGCTTCGGCCCCAGGACCCCTTCGGTTCAGTAGAACCGAAGGGCTGCTGTACCGGCTATTCACTATAGCCCGTAAGCTCCCGAACTTGGCCGAGCGGCTCAGTCGAGCCGAACGCATATGCCTCGGCTCGGCTGAGCTGCGCTGACAGCCTGCTTCTGACAGCTGGCTCCGGCCACTTGCAGAGAGATCAGCGTCCCTGGTTACCAGCTAACCAGGGACACTGATCTCCAGACAGTAAACTCTCCCGGGCACTGCGGCAGTCTCCCGCTCCTGGCCGCCAAGGAGAGAAACACTGCTTTTTCTTTTTTTTTTGACCAATAATTTTTGGCCATAGGATTGCATTGCTAGATTCCTATTGGCTATTTCAATTTGCAATAGCCAATAGCAAACTAGCATTGCACCCGCCCTCTGCTGCAGTTCTCCATCAGGTCCCCACTACTGAGGGCGGGTACAATAGCTAGTTTGCTATTGGCTATTGCTCCATGTCAGAATAAAGAAAAAAAAAGAAAAAGCAGTGTTTCTCTCCTTGGCGGCTGAGAGCGGGAGACTCCCGGAGCACCCGGGAGAGTTAGAAAACTGTTGGGCAGAGCTAGCTGTCATTGATAGCTCCGCACAATCGTTAAACATGTTCCGCCGACCCGAAGCCATGCGAAGTAAGCCGATGTACGGCTGATTTCAGCCGATATACGGCTGAAATCAGCCATACCAGCCTGAAGTGAATAGCCGAATAGTGTTCGGCTCCCTTCGCTATAGGTCGGTCATTCACTCAACTGCCTACGGCAGCTTAGTTAATAGTCCCCATAGGGTTGATTACTTATAAACAAATAGGCTGTTCACTTGGAAAGGGAATTTGCACTTTACAAGGGAACTTTCCCTTAGCTTAGTAAATGAGGTGAAGCTCTGCTGACTTACATTATCCAGTCATATGTGCAAGCAAAAATACTTTTTGCACGTGATTGGGTATTTTTTGCAAAGTACATTTTCACCACATTCACCAATCCAAGGGTAACTCCCCTTGCAAAGTGAACAGCCTATTTGCCTTTAGTAAATCAAACTCATAAATTCATCTAAAGAACTTCTTTAATTGTACACTGTGTAGGGAATACCAATGTAACCTGCACAACCAACCCACCCCAAATGTCACCCTTTATCTTTCCATCGCCTCTATAGATGGTGAGGCAAAGGAGCACACTATAAAATCGCAAGCCAACTCACGATAGTGGCCAATGCGATAATCATACATTTTTTAACGTTTCCTGATGGAAAGAAGCCTTAAGTGAGCTTATAGTAAATATTTCCTGAGAAAAAAAACATGAAAGATGCCATTGCTGACCTCCATCTGAAATTTAGCTAGTTGTCTGGTTATTAGAATGACTTTTGGGCTTCAATACATCCTGAGTCACTAACCTGAATCAAGTGTGCAGACCAAGAAATTCAAATTAAAGTCAGACATTTTTCTCTGTACTTGTTTTGAGGCCGGGAGTGAAAGCAGGAGGGTTCCTATGACAGCCAGACAACTAGCATTTTTAGAATCAAAAAGTCAGCAATCGCAGCCTCCATACTAAATGCATTTTTATAACCAGAGTGTAACTTAAACAAAAGCATACATGATATCATAGATGTACACATAAGTCATTAGCAGGTTTGTGCTGTGGTTTTCTACAGCTGTTTCTTTACTACATATCGCGCTGCCATGTTAAAGGGCCGCCAAAAGCCAACTGTAAATTGTGTTATGTCATGAAGGTCGCTCTGGAAGTTTGTGGTGAATATTAGAATTCTTTTCACATAATCAAAGTAGAACATGTGGGCTTTTAAATATTTATTATTCATCTAAGGTACAATCATTAGTGCTCGCTTTTATGACAAATATGTATAGTTCATTAACACTGCTTCACAATATCATTTTTCACACCAAATTATTTTTTTTCTATTATAATTAAAGTAAATTACTCAACCAATAATAAGGAATATGGGTTGAGATCACTAGGAGTTAATACTCAGTGCCATCATCTTAAATTAGAATATATACAGTATGTATACAAAAACTATAATACAACACTCAAGGCACTACAAATCAAACCCACACATTGAATACTTCTAATTTTTAATTAAAAGAAAGACTAAAATCATTATTTTACACAAACAACATTAAGTCACATACCCAGATAGCAGGGATAACTTGCCACAAACTTGTGGCAGGGTTATATTGTAATTCTTGTTAACTTGCTGCACACATTCCTGGCAAATTGTAGACTTGCAAAACACTCGCAGCACAAGTTCTAGTTGACACTTTTTGAATTTGTAGCAAATTTGCTTGGCAAGTCTACAGCAAGAGTCCTGCAGGTCTTGGCAAGAGCCCTACAAGTGTACAGCACTTTTGTAAAGCACGTTGATCTGGAGACTTGCAATGCAGACTTGCTGTAATTGTGCAACAAAATTGTGAAGCTTGGAAAGTCTGCAATAGTTTAGCAAGCCATCTTGCTGCTCAATTGCTTACTATCTGGGATAGAAACACAACATTATATACAGCACCTCCCAGCCTGAACCATATGTTACTCATCAATAATGTATCAGTTTTCAATATATAGAACGGTCACTTCTTCGTGACATCATACTATTGCAGACTTCTGGATCCTGAGAGGTCCTCACCTCTGGAGAGTCAATAGGAAGTGCCCACATTACCCAGGCAATGACATGGACACCTGAAGAAGAACCCTTCTCCACTGCAGGGAAGAAGATAGAAGACTTGAGACCGGGCACATCACGTGACCACAGTTTTTTTGTAAATGAATTCATATGTATATATATATAAAACCATATATCGGAATCCATAATTAGTTATTTCTGTCCAAATATACTGTATAATCATAATAGGCAAACATATTGATTGGGCTGTACAATAAACTGTATATGTTTCTTAGACCCAAGGTCTACATCTTCAGGAGATGACAGGAGTATGCTCTAAAATTACATGGATATTGAAATCCAAACAACAGATATAAGAAACTATTTAAATACTTTCCACTTACAACATAATTTGCGTAGTAATAGCATCAAAACGTTATGTGTGCCAAAAGAACACTTCCTTAGGTTGTGAAGCATAGGAGGATCACATCATAGCCTATCCTAGACCTAAAATGGATATGAACTTATTTACAACCAGTTTCTCAATAGTTTCAAAACGCATGACAAAACGTATTATAAGGACCTGACCGGACTCTGTCCTTGGTTGAGTGTTCTTCTGTGCTTGTTATCAAATCAATTTACCTGAGGTACTCAACTTACTTGCTCAATGTCCACTAATCATGTTTTTATGTTCTATTCAGATTCAAAGGTGAGAACATTAGTACCGTTCTCATTTCCAGGTTATTGATCAATGGAGCAGTGCTCTATTTGATACAGGGGAGAACATGTACTCTTCTATGTACTATACTCACTCAAGTGCACTGTCCTTGTCTCTCGCTGACGACCAGTGCATCCAGTCCTGCAGTCTGTACTTTTGCCAAACGGTCACTTCTTCGTGACATCATACTATTGCAGACTTCTGGATCCTGAGAGGTCCTCACCTCTGGAGAGTCAATAGGAAGTGCCCACATTACCCAGGCAATGACATGGACACCTGAAGAAGAACCCTTCTCCACTGCAGGGAAGAAGATAGAAGACTTGAGACCGGGCACATCACGTGACCACAGTTTTTTTGTAAATGAATCCTTCCATTAGTTGGAGAGGGGGGCAAGGAGTTGGGGACGAGGGACTGCCTGGAATGTATCTTTAATGCAAAATTGGCATGGGAAAATAATAAAGGCAGCTATTATTGGCCTCTCCTTTTTAATAATGCTGGTGTCCTAGTCGCAGACATGTAACAAGTATAGAGACAGGGAATTGTAACTCATTCCTAAACTCATTTACAACATGCTTGCTCTGGTCTGAGATTCAAAAGTAATGAAGTCACAGTTAAATGGACATTAAAGTCACAATCCCCCCCTCCCCCATGCTGCTATAAGGACTTACCTTAAATGATAGCCCTTGATCCGATCATCTTCTTCCTTACACTTACATCCAGCACAGACTCCTCGGGTCCCACGGTGTCTGTTTCATTTTCAGGCCTAAAATGTGGAATATAACATGGGTGCAAAAATTGAAAAAAGGGCCTCAGTCATGAAGGGGTTAAATTGCTTTTCTTGAATGCCCTTCAGCTGTTCCCCAAAGCGCTCCCCTCCTCTCTCTTGTTGTGGGTGTCTCCATCAGCTAGCTGGGTGCTGAGGATACACCTGTGTGTGCGTGCTCCTGGGCGGTGACTGCGGCTGTGTGTGTCCATAGACACACAATCTGCGGCAAGCCATGCCCCTGCTCCCTCAACCACTCAGTCTGACTGACGGCAGAAGGAGCCTATGGCACCTCTGCCATCGGCACCCTCACCCACAACCAGGAAGGTTGGGAAATGGCTTTATGTTTCCTGACCTGGCAGACATGACAAGTGTCTGGAGGTAGGTATTTGAGGACAGAGTGACAATGGAAAGGTGCTGGGTGTTTTTTACCTTAATGAAGAGAATACATTGGGGTAAAAAATGCCTAGCCCTTAGTACTACTTAAAATGAGCCTGCTGTATAACACTTAAGTTTAGCCCCTTACCTAACTGATAAAAAAGAACTGTTAACCCTTACCTAATCCTATCATTTAGCCCTATTCTCTCATCTTATCCTGTAACCTTAAGGACCAATTTAAACCATAAAACATGGTAAATGTGCTGTTGCATTGGGTTGGAATGCCATTCCAATGCAACACAGGCAACACACCTGCATAGCAGCAGCATAGTGTATTGCAAATGTTGTGTTACAGACAATTTTCAGTATGCTATGGTGCATTGGCAGCCCTATTATTTTTAAAAAGCTTCCTTACTACAACAGATGTAAATGTGCAACATAACAGGTGTTAATGTGCATGCATTAGTGCCCCGCAAAAATGTTAATGGGTCCTAAAGCTCAATGAAAAAACAAAAAGGTAATATATTGCAGCTTTTGAGTTATTAGCCCTGGTTCACACCTATGAGTTTTTGAGCAGTAGAAAAAGCGCTTTTAAATGCCCAACACAAGAAATCCCATGAATGTCAATGGTCCCTATTGACACCTGAGCAGCATAATGCCAAACGCAGAAAAAATAGCTTTTTTGGCATTTTCAAGCTGGTTTTCTCTCCCACAGACTTCAATGGAAACACTGGGAAATGCACGGCAGAAGCATGTTGCACATTTTTGTAGACGTTTTTGCACGTTTGTACGTGCGTTCGTTCAGTGACCACAATCTTTTTTGAGCTGCCAATCAAAATGCTCATCTTAATGTGCATAAGCATGCAAAAAATGCGTTCTGAACCTGCATGTACAAACGTGCAAAAATGATGCCGCCTTGGTGGGAGCGGGCCTTAGATGTGGTGGTAGCTGAATTAACTTTTTTCAAGCTTTTTTCTATTTATTTGGTGATCCTGCAAATAACACACTTACTGTCTGTGCATGGCTGTGCTCACTTAACACTTAACCTAGTCCTAATGTTTGAAAGAGAACTATAGGGTAAGTGTTTTCCCCATAGTTCTCTGTAGGGTCACGGGAGGACATATACTAACCTCCTCCCGTGACCCTAAGCTCAGTATATGGCAGACTATTGCCCGGATCCTGACATCCCGAGATCCACCGAGCTTTATGAATGAATGCTGGCTCTGCCTATCTAGAGGCAGAGCCACATGTGCACGCCCCCTCCCCGTTCGTTCCTCCACTCAGCGCTGGAGGAACGGAGAGGGGAGGGGGGAATCCCTGCAGGGAGCGGTGGCTGACAGTCACCGCTCATTGCAGGGAGAGGATCGGGAAGTGAGTGGATCGGTGCATGTTTCTGCTCACTTCCCAATCGATAGAGCCGGCCTGTGACAGCTAACTATGAGGAAGAGTGGAAATCACTCACCTTTATTGGTCCATACTGGCGGAGTAGTCCTTTTTGGCGCTTTTTTGTGTTCATACCTTTATAGATCTCCTTTAACCCTATGATTTCATCATTTCACCTAATACCTACCACCTAGAGACTGTACTGTTTTTAAGACCACAGACAAAACTAAATATATGTTTCTTCAGCCCATGTACCACTTTTAATAAGGGCCTAATATAATAAACTATTTAAAAACTACTAAAACAGAAAACATAAAATATTTTAAAACTGCAATTCCATGAAACTAGTAAAATCAATCACAGAATACTAATCCTATTGAGCAAACACTACAACAGTGCTAAAATCTGAAATTCTATTCAGTTTACCGTATGTTGAGTTCTCTGTAATCCTCTGTAGACAGACTCTACAAAGTGGTTATCATTTCCTTTTCCTCTGAGACATCTAGCTAGACTGAAAAAAAAAACATTTGGTTACAATGGGGTATACCACCAACTGCTGCTAATGAGAGACGCCATTGTTGAATACGTTCTCTGTGTGCTTTCTGCTTTTATTCCGACTGCTTGTATTTTTCCACTGCATACTTGAGTTTGGTATATATTTCAACAATTTTCATTTCTCAGTATCCTGGGTAAATTGACACCTTGGTCTTACTGTACGTTATTTGATTTTTGTAACTGTAATGGCTTGAGACTCATGACTTTGGATATTTGAGGGTCTATAACAGGGTGCAGAGGGTAATTAACAAGTGGTTCATTTAGCACCTCTTATATTGTGAGGTTAAGCTTCCAATAGTAAAGCATTAACGACGCATCCACTCACTGAAATCTTCTTTTATGGGCTTATTTGCCCCTTTTTATTAAAAGGAAGTTTACAAATAACAACACAGTTGCCCTTGCAGGGGTTGTTCAACCTCTCTCTCAAAAAAATTAAACACACTGAGGGGAATTTATCAAAACTGGAGCAGACAGTTGCATGGCAACCAATCAGCTTCTCTCTTTCATTTTCAAAACCTTAACTGCTCAAACTGAAGAGAGAAGATGGTTAGTTGCCATAGGCAACTGCTCCAGATTTTTCTGCGTCAGTATTGATAAATTCACTCTACTGTATATTTAGCCTCCTGGCTTAGTTCTTGCAGCACCTCAGCCCTCAAGCCTCTATCTGTTTCCTCCAGACAGTCTCAACACCATGTTAACCTGTATGACCCACAGTTTCCTGCTGCCCTGGCCTCCACTCTGACTCCTGGGTGGAATCCTCCTGACTTTTGGGCAGAGAACTACTCTATCTCCCACGTGGAGCCCTGATCACTTACCAGCACCTTTTCCTTAAAGGTAACAAAAAAAAAAAGAGGATAGAGAAAGGTAGGGTTTTTGAGTGGCTCTAGAGGGGACACAACCAATAAACTACAGTTTTACGACAGAATGTATAAAAGTATAAATTTATTATAACAATTGACTAAAAACAATAGATATGCAACAAAGCATGTATGCAACATAAATACATCAGGGATTTAACAAACAACCTCCTATCAGCCCTCGTGCTCCACAACCAAGGTGGATCTAAATAGTCATATCCTATACAATTAAGGACAACATCATGTGTGAATCAAAAGAGAGGATATAGTTGAATTACTAAACCTCCGCTGGGAGCAACAAACTCAGAGGGATGATAAAATCTTGGAAGATAAATCTCGACGCGTTTCGCACCTAAGGCGCTTCTTCAGGAGCAAGGAGGGGTAATCTAGAAGTCATATGAAAGATAAATAAAGTACTACTTTATTTATTTATCTTTCATATGACTTCTAGATTATCTATTCACCTTGGTTGTGGAGTACGAGGGCTGATAGGAGGTTGTTTGTTAAATCCCTGATGTATTTATGTTGCATACATGCTTTATTGCATATCTATTGTTTTTAGTCAATTGTTCTAATAAATGTATACTTTTATACATTCTGTCGTAAAACTGTAGTTTATTGGTTGTGTCCCCTCTAGAGCCACTCAAAAACCCCACCTTTCTCTATCCTCTTTTTTTTGTTACCATTATACCAGGGGTTGGTCTCTATAGGCGTAGGTTCTGTGCATCCCAAAACGTTTGTTGCACCTTTTCCTTAAAGGACGTGCACAGCTGCACAATCAAGAGGTGCTGGTCAACATGGACCCAGGGTTGTAAGCTTCATCCCACCCAAGTCCCTGCAAAGCCTCTGGGTTCCAGGACCCTGCCCAGAGTTTACCAATCCTAGAAAAAAATAGTTTTCTCCATATGAAACGTATCCTGGTGCCTCTCAACCTGTATGGTGGCCTCTAAACCTTGTCAACACTCCATGTCTTAGCACAGCACTGTCACAATATATATATATATGTGTGTGTATATATACACTGAGTGGCCAGATTATTATGACCACCCCATCAATACTTTGTTAGGCCACGAGATGACTTCGTTGGAAGGTTGAAAGGTGATGCAAGGAATCTGACACTGCACTGTTGCCGTTCTGTTGTCTTGTACCAGTCTTGCCAGTCTCCGTTCTGCCCTAACATTGACTAGTCACTGACGGCCACAATTTGCACGTTCAGACCCAGATTTTCGGCTGACAGTCCAGTCTTTAAACATTTTAACAAAAGCTGCTCTTCAACATTTAACGAATTCTGCTGTTTTGCTGATACTCGCTCCATGGCTCAGAGCGCCAACAATCATCCCACGTTCAAAGGCTGTTAAATCACGTTGTTTACCCATATCTTCAGAAACAAATCACTTCTACTGTCGTCGTAAACAACCTGCTTCCCTATTTATAAGGGTCTGGCCCTCTAGCAACGTCAGCGCGAAATTATAGCTAATTATAGCTAATTTGCCTACAAACGTCAGGTGGTCATAATAATCTGAGTGTATATATATATATATGAATTGCCAATTTATTGCTTCATAATGGCCTATGGCCAAGATAAGAACGTGTATCTTAATGTGTAATTTAAGTATTAATATATTGCTAACACAGTAAATTAACTTTAAACAAGCCTTCACTGACTGCAAGCAATGTGGAGCAATTCATCCTTAAAGTTTCGCAACAGAAGCAATGAAGTTGCTTAAGTCATTCTTTGAAGCAGATGAGCTCTCCCTACTCCCACCTCCCAGCCAAAAGTTTGCATCTTTACAGCTTTATTCTCTATTTTTCAGTGCAGGTGCTCTGGAGGATTTGAGTTGCTGAGAGAACAACTTGTAAAATGTAAGAAGGAATTGTTCTACAGTGCCTGCAGCTATAGAAATTAGTGATTGCATTTTTAAATATAATTTACTGCTTGTGCATATGTACATTTTTGAATGTCCATAGCATGATCACTGGCCCACTTTAAGGACTGTTTAAGGATTATGAAAGTATTATTTAGCAGCATTAGGTATGATATAGAAGTTTACAACCGTACTATCATTTGTTAGGCCGAGTTCCATCTCATAGGGCTCATAGGCTTCTTGATCTAAATTACAGAATAATTATGACTTCTCTACTGGCAAACTCTTTTTAAAGCTGTGAACTACTGTCCACTCCATATTGAGAGGAGTGACTGTCGTGTAGTTATCTGCCCAGGCTGCTGTTCTGCTAACGATTCGCAATAATGACATGCACGTTACAAAATATGATAATTGGATTTCCAATTTGTTTTTAAAATATGAATACAGGATGTTTACTCTGGACTAGTTTTATATCTCCTCAGGATTTTTTAGGGCTTGATTTACTGCTCATTGCAAGTGGCCTTCTTTTTTATTCTTTAAAATAGCTGGGAGTTATATAACCTATAATGGGATTATTAGATGTTTTTGTTTTTTATATTAAAGTGACATTAAACCCTCAGATTTTGTAACATAAAACAATACTGTAATGTGTGCCTTACTGTAATCCATGGTTGGTTTCCTTCTCTTTGCTGTTCTTCATTTTAAATCTGTATCTGTTCTCATGCTCTGCAGAACTTCTGTTTTGCAGTAGACTGCCTTGTCTCAGGAATGGATACACGGTCTCTGTGTATACGTTTGTATAGGCTTGTAACCTGAGCCAGCACTACAGGAAGAGGCCCTGAGCTGAAAAGGGAAGTTCTCCCCAAGCATGAGAAGACATGAGGATTTAAAAGGAAGAGCAGCAAAGAGAAGGGAAACAACCATGGATTACAGTAAGGCACACATTACAGTATTGGTTTATGTTAAAAAATCTGAGGGTTTAATGTCACTTTAAGGAATTCTCTTGGCAAGTTTGATGTGACCATGTATGTCAGATAGAAAGGATCTATGGCTGTACATTTAAAGATGTAATTATGATAATGTAATGTAAAGTGAGTGCTGCTGTTTTTAAGAGCTTTTATTCTTCACAATGCTCAATAAATAAATGTATGTAAATGGAATGCAGTTTACTTTTTATGATGACAATGCATTACATTTAATACTACACATTATTTGATTTATTTTTTTGTCTCCGGCAGTCTCATATTTTCTTTCTATTTTCACTACATGGTACCAAGCGGTCCCAGAAACTTTAGGTCCATACAGCTGCTATTTCAACATGTTTTTCTCAAAGTCAGCCATTTTTGCTTACTACAAATGCAACTTATGTTTACACACACTTTTCACTGTGAATCTGTGTGTCTGATAACTCCCTGAAAACAATCCTTGTGTGGCTGATATTTAATCGAAACAATTCTTAAAGCAACTGGACTGTGTTTGCCTGCTGGAGCCACAAAAAAAGTGAGTACTTTAAGGTCTTGAGGGACACATGACTATTTTCCCTGCCTCCTAACAATGCAGCCCTAGATGCGTGAGCTTCTAATTGCCAAGCCATAGTATTGGGACATGCAGTGGGTCCATAATCCTATTTAATGTCTTGAGGCACACATGTTTTTTTTTCCCTGCCTCCCAACAATGCAGCCTTAGATGCCTGAGCAGCCATTTGTCAAGCCATAGAATTGTGACGTGCGGTGGGTCCTTAGTTCTGTATAAGCTCTGAAAGCTTTGGGTCAGAGCTTACACAGTGATTTTGGTGAGGGCTTCCAGCAGACCAGGAAAGTATGTGGAAGTTAAGTATGTGCCCTTTGCCCTCGCTACTTTTAAACAAACCTCTAACTGAATGTTCAAAGTGTAGGTTCCCTTTAGAAGAGACACAGAGTAGTTGCAATAAACAACAGAGGGCTCCCTCTAATAACTAACCACCAAGCATGACTGATGGATTCATCGATTACATCCCTCTGTTGAAAAACCCCAATAAACACACAGACTATGTGACATGGATTTAAATGACCACAGCAGCCCTTTTATTAACCAAACCAACTTTAACAATAACGAAAGTAATAAACAAAATAATATACAAATAAATAATTTTAACGACTGTTTGATCTGAAAAGGGGTCTTTGGGTGCCCAACAGCCCAAATAAGGCCACTCCAAAAAACTACCCCCATGTCCGCAGCCGCACTCCAACCGGCTCGAGGACAGTTACTGCTCCCAAGTGCCAAGGGGCCAAGCCCCCCCTACAATTACTAACACCAACAGGGGGGAGCACCCATACCAGCTGATGGCCCCCCATTTGTGTAACTGACTCAGAGTTACAGACCCACCAAGAACCCCCTAACCCGCCAAGCTGCAGTGACATTAAAAAAAAGACCTTGCAACCAACAGAAAACTATAAGATTTAGGGAGGGCGGGTGGGACAACCTGCTTCCTCCATTGACTTTCCAGAAAGAATGCCCTTCAGCCCTTGCAGTTCCAACCCATGCAACTCCTCCCGGACACCTGACCCCAATGTCCAATCAGGTAAATTCAGCTACATACCATTTTATTTTTACCCCTTCTCCAGTTACTATTCCTCCCCCCAGTCATGCAGCCCCTTCACTCAGTCTCGCTGGGTCTGTCTTTATTGGTTCATACTATTCTAGAAATATAACAGAACAAGCATTATCAGCTAAATCTCTACAGGTGCTGGAAGCCTCATCGCCAGAACAGTCCTAGTGTAGAAATGCCTTCACTATTTAATTGGTTCAAGTCCGATCCTAACCCAACTGCAGTCTTGTTCATACTGGAACAATATAGGGAGGTTGACAAATATTGTATCTTGTAAACAGAGATGGCATTCTCACCCAATAGAACTGGGAAAGCATAATAAACGTGGCTGCAATGGATTATTTAAAATTAGATCAAAGGTACCTTGAGTAGACTTCCTGACTTTAGCACAATTTCAGAATTTTCCAGCTTGCATTAGCATTTTACTGACTGATTTCACTTGCTGCGTGAAGTTGTTCTTTAAAAGAGTAAAGAACACACAACACACTTCATAATATCATGCTGGAAGGAAGTTCTTAGCAGAAAAGGTTCAAAAAAAGAAGGTTGGTGTAAGACACATAAGCAATTGTTAATGTACTTTCCCTGATTCAAATAATATCTGATTTGAAACACCCTACACTGTTGCTGGCATGCAGAGGCTGATGCTTTTCCTACACACTGAAGAGTCTGTGGTTGTTTTATAAGAGCTGTGATTTATTTGTCTCACCCAATCCAATAAAACTGTGCTGTGGTAAGTAACAGCAAAAGATTACATCTGAAAGTACAAATCTAATTGACTGCCTTTGGACAATACAAACAGTATTCTTACTATGACACTTTACACTGTACTGTCCCTACAATGACATGAGGAATAATTTAAATTGTCTAAATATTTGCTTCAAGTAAACCAACCAACCCCTGCGAGTCTTGACTGTGTGATCCTGCCCAGCGCCAAACACAGCCTTTGTAAGTAAAATATCCAAACAGGATCATCTTCCTGTTGCTGTCACCCCATTTGTTCTTTTTAAAGAACCATATCCATGGCAGCCTCAAGGTATCCAGCTCATCCCTGTGAATGAATGGGGCCATGGTGCACGTGTGCAATAGGAAAAGGACCGCACTATATGGAGGTGCCGTGATGTGGCTGTGCGGCTTTCACATTTTCTGCAGAAGACGTGTATCCAAACCTCTGCTTTTAACCTTAGTGGTTAGACAGGTTTTTTTGCATGCTGGCTTGTGAGTGTGCTGGGAAACGTGTTGCTGTTTGTACTGTATTAGGCCCTTCCATGTGCACCTTGCTGTAAAGCTGGTAACGAATTGATGAGTGTGCTTGCCATATGTTTTGCAATAGGAAAAGGACGCAACTAAGACGTCTTCCTTGAAAAGACTGTACCGTACTGGGCAGGGCAGCACGTGGAACGGGAGTGGAGAAGAAGACAACTATTTAACAGGTGGGATGCTCTTAGGGATGTGGGGGGTTTACTTAAACTTTTTAAATAATGAATCAAGATAAAACAAATAAACATTGTCCAGGAAAGTATTTCTTAAAAATATTGCCCAAGCACTTACAGTCATCATGTTTACAAACAGCCGGCTCCAACTCTCTCACCTCCACTTCTCTGAAGTAACAGTCTCCAGCAGCTGTCCATCTACTAGCATGGCTTGCCTTGCTGGGCCTGTGTGGCCACATACAAGGGTGGCTCCATTGGACCCTGCAAGGGAAAGAAGCCACCCTAACACAGGATATCAGGACCAGTGCTCAGAGGACCAGCTGATTTTGCAGAAAACTAAACCTTTCAAAACATCAAGGAGCAGCATCTATTGTAAGTGATTTAATCAGCATTTAAAATGGCTTAAAACCATTTTGACATTAATATCACTTTAAACACTTATCTACCATTCCACACGTATGAGCGGTGAAGTGATGGACATTTATTATTGCTGTGCCATTTATAAATGGCATTGTAGAAATAATCAGCAGCGGCCAGTTCCCCATTAACGGCCGTGAACTGAGCAGTCATTAGGCGACTTGGTTCACAGACACGGTGTGCAGAGCCAACTCAAGTGGCTCTGTACCTTGTGATTGTTGTGGTGACCCATTATTATTGTTGGGAAAAAGTTTTATTACCTTGAGGTGTCTACTTTTCAAAAAAGGGTAATTTTGGGGTCTTCATACTGTCCTGGTGTTTTTAGTTGATATGCTTTATAACAGAAAGTAAGACAAATAGATTTTTTTTTTAAACTGACCTTTATATAGTAAAAATAAAAACTAAAAACAATAGTGTTAATAAATTCAACCAAAACAAAGCTCTATCTGTCTGAAAAAATATATATAAAATTAATTTGGGTACAGTGTTGCATGACTGAGTAATTGTCAGTCAAACTATCACAGCAGTGACAACTGAAACATGACCTGGTAATGAAGTGGTATTACAGGCTTTAACTACAGTACTCAAGTGGTTTAAGGACAACTGTAGTAAAAGTACAGTTGTCCTATAAATAAAGTGTATTTTAATTTTAGACTCAATAATGAATAAATCACCTTCTTTTTTTCTGTCTGTATCCTTTTGGGGCAATTTCCCTTAACTTGCTGTCCAGGAAACACAACAAGAATTTTGAAAGGAATCTATCCAAAGTGAGTAGAAATCCTCTCTTAGGCAGTGTCCCAATTGGAAGAGTATCCATCATTCCTTACTGTAAGTTTTTACTTTAAATATACTTTAAAACTGTTACCATATGCTTCATGCTTTTTACTTCTTTCGTATCGTCTATTTAAAAAAAACACTCTAAACTGTCTTAAATTGCCAGTAAATCTTGTGCAATTTGTTGGGTACAGTTCCATATGAATTCACATAATACACATTTGGAGTAATTATGAATAATCTAACACCTACATTCTCAATTCCTGCTAAATGAAAAATATCATTAGTGTTTTTGTTTGTCTAAAAGAAAACCTTTTTCTTGTAATGGTCATTAGCTGGTCTTTTGTGCCCAGACACAAGATTTTAACAAGACTGAAATCTCAGTTAATGACTAAACGTGGGTTAAGATCCTAGCATGTTAGAAAATAAAATAAATGATAATAATATTGAGTGCAGATTCCCAGGCAGCTGGGCAAACTCTACAGTTGTAGCCTCAGTAACCATAGTCAGTGTCCCCTTTGTCACAGGATAATAGAGTACACTGCTCTAGAGCCTTGGTTCTCAAATGGTGGGTTGTGACCCAAAAGTGGGTCGTGACCCTGTGTTCAGTGGGTTGCCACATGTCTCCCACTTTTCTAGGTGAGAGGCTCATCAGCCTCCCCCTAGTGCAGCACTGTCAGTTCTTGCACCAAGCGGCAATTCAAAATATGCTGCCCGGTGCCGAGTGTCAGCTTAAAGTGGAATGGGATGGGGATATGGTCAAGATGGAGCTCCATCCATAAATGCATTACTTACAGCTCCCTCACGTGTCCTATAGAGGTGCCTGGATCTGATTGACATCACATTCTGGCTCCCGGAACCTCTACAGCCTGTGCAAGGGGGGTGTACAAGCAGTGCACATATGGATGGAGTTCCGTCACAACACAGCAGCCCACACTGGACCCCAGGCTGAGGATCCGTACCAGTTGCCGTAAGGAAGGAAGACTGGGTAGACCTTCAAAAAATGTTTTAAATGATGAAACATTTTTGGAGTGTGTATGTGTGTGTGGAAATGTCTGTGAGTGTGTGAGATTGTGAATGTATGTCAGTGTTTTTGAGGGCCCATGCACACAAGTACAGTGCGTTAATTGCCTAGTGCTGTGCGATTAATGCACTTTACCACGCAATCACACCTACCATGCATTCTGGTGTGGGAGGTATGTTGCCATTCATTTGAATGGTACCCCAAATGCACCTCCCACCCACAGTTCGTACGCCCCCACCAGAACGTGCAGTACCCTAATGCCGTGCATTCCATTGCAGTGTGACTTAGGTTGCGACTTAACGACCAAGGACTAATGTGGGTCCTGAGGTTACACAGGTTGAGAACCCCTGCTCTAGAGCTTAACCCCAGTAAAACTGCCTTAAATAATAATGTAACCCTTTTAACGCCTTATACACTAATACATATGCACTTCCTTTACTTTTTTTATTAGCTGTGTAGCACTGATGTGGACCTGGCCCGTTTAAGGCAAACCTGATGTTGCAGCTGACTGGGGCTTCTGCTAGCAGAGAATTGTGGCACATTAGTTATTTGCCCAGGAAGATGTTAACAGGATTGACTGTTGAGTACTGCATATCCCAGAATTCTGTGAGAGAAGAGGGGAGTGCACTCTGGCTGCAGGGGTACATCTGGATTAATTCCCCAGGCGGAGGTTGACAGTGCAGCATGTCTGTGGCTGCTGTAAGTGAGAAGGCTGCTGAAACTGCATCCTGTGTCCCTGTCTGCCCTGTTAGTAGGCAGAGGGATGAGCAGATCGTGACAGCCTGCCAGGTGATCGAGTGAGCTGACCAGAGGGACATCCAAGACCGCTGTGCAGTGATCGTGGTCGGATGATCTGATCCTCTTCTGCCTGTAGAGCCTGCTGTTCCTTCCATATCAAGTGAGCTGACTCTCTTCTGGAAGACACCTGCTAACAGTGTGGGACATCCCTGAAGTGCATCTCCCTCCTGAATTGGTGAAAGACCTCTGGCCTATAGTTATTGATCACACCTAAGACTGAGGTTATCATCAATTACATTGGGCCCCACCGTTGGCTAGCTGAAGATTAGACCACTGGCCAGTTGGTTAGGTAGCCGGGTACACTGGGACTGAGACAAGGTTCTGTTCTAACATTTATCCTGTGTAAGGGGATTGTTGTCAGCACATCCATTGTTGATACACAGTCATCTGTATAGCTGATTCAAATCTATTGTCTGAAGTGTTTGATATTATAAAGTATCTTACTGCATTCATTGATATTCAATATTTTATGCAAAGTAAAACATTTTAAACCAACTCAAGGTGTGCTGGTGTGCTGTGGATCCATAATAGGGTTTTTTTTATAAAGGAAGGACAGGAAGACCCGTTATTTCATTTTACTGTAGATCACCCCTTCAGAGCCACCGGTAGTGTTATCCTGTGCTGGGACAGCGCTGCCTGGGGAAGGGGGAGCGCTACATCTGCAATTAATAAAAATGTGCTAGAACCTGCACAACCCACCATATACCCCACATAGCCCACCTGAGACCTTGCAGAGCCTGCCATAGACCCTGCATAGCCCACCTGAGACCTTGTAGATCCACCACAGACCCCCATACAGCCCACCACATACCCCGCATTGCCCATCTGAGACCTTTTTGATCCCACCTCAGACCCCAAGCAGCCCACCATTGACCCACATAGCCCACTTGAGACCCCACAGAGCCCACCAAAGACCCTGCACAGCCCACCATAGAACCTGCACAGCCTACCTGAGACCCTGCAGAGTCCACCACAGACCCTGCAAAGTCCACCACAGACCCTACACAGCCCACCCAAGGCTCTCAGGTGGGCTTTGCAAAATATATGGTGGGCTGTGCAGGGTCCCTTTCCCTGCACACATGTGCTGCTCCTCTTAACTGAAGTCCCGCAGCTTGCCTCCAGGGCCTCCCACTGTCAGATGGTTGGGTATGGGCAGCCCCGAGACACCTACAGCTTCTAACTGCAGCACCTCCGCCGGCCTAGCCGCATCTCACTCAGCCCCGGCCCCACCAAAGCCCCTCCTCCCTCCTGCCTCTGGTGTTGCCTCCTCAACCCAGCAGCTCTCTCTGGTAAATTAGGTGGCCACAAGACCCAACGAGTCTGTGTGGCCTGGCTTGCCGCACTGTTCGGGGGGCGGCATTTTTTGACACCCCAATAAGCCCCTGGTTGCCATGGCGCCCTGTGCACAGCTTGCACACCCCAAAGGCCGGCCCTGCTGACCTCCATTTAGAAACGCTAGTTTCTCAATTGTCTCTAAGTTTAATACTTTCTGGAATTACTATTCCTATCAGGGAAATCAGTTTATACTTCCTAATAAGCGACTTAAAACCTACAGAGGCCAAAAGATCATGATAAAAGCCAATGAACTAGTATTTTAAGATGGATAGGTCACTAAATTAAGCATAGAGCTTAGCTGTGTGTCACTTATAGCCAAAGTCCTTATACAATGAAAAATAATTCAGCGCCCCAGTAAGGTCATAATTAAAAACAAAAGCTTACCTTCAAAGAGAGCATACCTACCTTCAATATTGAGTTGTCCCATGCAATACTTCTTTCCCACAACAAGCACTAGCATAATATAACCCACTTCCAGTGAACCCAGAATGACATGGACCTACCCCCTAGGGGCACATTATCCAGCCATCCTGGCATCACAAGGGAATGCTGTGAGCAGCAGCATGTCATTATGTGGTGTCCTTGTCTGCAGCATTCAAGATCTTCCCACCAATGGAGGAAGAAGAGGAGAAAGATAACCTCTGATAGCATGTGACTGGAAGGACAACACCTGGAAAAATTACATTTTTGTTTAGGGTGAA
>NW_017306763.1:252209-287201 GCF_000935625.1 Nanorana parkeri | reverse complement strand
GTTGAACTGGCACATATCCCAAACTTTTCTCGAGCAAATATTATATCTTTAATTATTATGCAAAAATTATGTCAACAATTAACTACAACAAAATGCCATAAAACTTCACAATTATTTTAAAGATTGATGTCCTTCCAAATTAACCAATTGCCATTTCAATCTTCTATTAAGGATTACAATGTTTCCTCATGTATGCATCTATACATTTTTGTGTGACAGAAAAATGCAGTCAAAACTACACCATACCTTACACTCTCCTGCCAGCATGTGCACAATTTGTCTCAGCCTGGCAGCTGACATGACATTCTGAAGCCCAATTATTTAATGAATTCAGTCATGATGGTTGATATATCACCAGTCCTTTCCCTCTAGGGCTTCTCAACATGAGGAGTGTTCCTCTGTTATCAATACTACATTTTCTGATCTGAAACAACAAGTATCACAAGCTACAGCAATGCTATGGGCTAGGCATCCAGATGGGCAGCTTGGCAAGGACCTTGGGTTGTAATTGTAACTTAATAACGCTGTGGCCTAGTTCCTTCAAATATGTTCCCTGGTACATTGATTTGATTACTAATGGAGGGCAGGTCGCTGCGAGGCATGCCTGGGTCTTGAATAATCTGGATGAGTAATGTCTCGATGGCACAAGAGGAAAAATGGCACCTTGTAGAAAATGGCACCTTCTTTTAGCAGCTTGCACAGCAAACACACAGCAATCTCTCAGGTGAGGACACAATGAAAAATGTGCTCATTCTGCTCCATAAGATGCAATGACGAACCCTAAGGGTTTCAGATCTTGCAGGCTTTGGCTTAAGTTTCCTTAATGAGGTTTGCCTTCTATTACTGTCAGTGAGCATTTTTCATTGCTGAAGTCGCTGTTAGTGCAACTCTTTAAAAATGAGCTCCCATTTCAAAGCTGACAATTCAGCTGCTACTGTAGAAAAAAAAAAATTATAAGAAGCCATGCATGCATCCACATATACTTTCCCATGTAATAGACTGTTTTATCCTACAATTAGCTTTCCAAATGGAGCAATTTACACAGGAAAACTTGTGTTTCTACAGGCGGTAGAAAAACTCATTACTTAAGCACTAAGCTCGATGAGTAGGCAGCAGGTAGAGTGAAGTATCCATGATTTGCACAAGGGCTGATGGGAACTGCTAATGGTGTCAACCCACGGCTGAGCGTGTGAATCCATAATGATTCAAAAAAAATTTTTTTTGATTTTCCTGTGAAAAGGAGCCACGGAGCAAGATTCGTCGTAATGACAAAGATTCCATAGTTCTTGTGTTAGGTGCATATATTCCCCTGGGCACAAATTTTGTAAGCCTTACTTTAAAATGATAATTATATTTTATGCGCCATACAAGTTAATACATCTCTGTTTCAGGGACCGTAAAAAATGTACTTATTTCCATTTTTCCAGCAAAACAGATTTTCACTTCATCTCCTCTCTTGCCGACAGTGGAATATGAAATATGTTAAGTTCTTGTCCTTTTGAACAAGATGCAACATTTGTTTACCTTAAAGGGGTTTTCTGCAATTTTGTAATATGCAAAATGTGATTTGGCTTTTATTTGCTTTTTTTTTTCCTTTTAAAAGGCTATGTTCTTATTTGTTAATATTATAGCTAATATTATTTACCTGAAATTCTCTCTTAGGAACATGCATTACAACATTCCATGTGGTTACAAATAAAGGAATAATATTGCAGTTAGCAATGTAACTTAACGAATATTAATTTTATTGTTGCTAAATACTGAAGTATAATTTAAAGGAATTGTTTACTTGGTGAAAAAAGTGAAACCCTCATTTTGAACCCTGACTGTGCCTACCATACTCATTACCAGCTGTAGCTCACTAGCCAAGCTGTGTAATTTTACACCCAGAATTACTGCTGTCAATAATAAATCGCTGAGTAGTGTCATCACCAGCAGACCACTAGGGGATGCAGTGGGTGCAGCCCCACCCAAACGCAAGTCTATAAAACACCTAAGCTGCTACCTATTAGTTAAGGGGCAAATCTGCATCTAATCTCTGTGGATAAGTGATATAGTGTGAGGTGGTTTAGGTGCGCACTGATCTTGCAATTATTTTTGTTCCCCTTTCAAATGATGTAGTAGTGTGCGGTAAACAAAAGGCAGCTACAAGAACAGAAAATAATTAATAAGTCAGTGCTTTGCTTTGAACACCCCAAAGTTAAAAACAAGACCCTATCAACATAAAAAAGCAATATTCAAAAATACACAAAAAATCAAAACCCCCAAATACCATAATTTCTGAAGTTGTGGGGGTATTTCCAGCAATGATTTCATAATGCAAGGACAATATATAAGAAAAACACTGCATGAACTATTTTTTTGCGATCGCACCACACCGGTTGGCATTGTTGTGCCTCGTGTTCTGGTGCGGGCAATCGTACTACAGGCTGGGAGGTGTGGCTGCGATGCCATTGCCTTGAATGCACCACCACGCCCCCACCTGTCCCAGAATCCAGGGAGGCTGTACATGAAAAGGCTCTACACAGTACAAAAATAAACGTTTTCCAGCACATTTACCAGTTAGCCTGCAAACAAATTACACCGTGTAACTATTAAGGTTAAATAGATGTTTTAGTTGCACACATTTTGCTAAATATTGAAAGCCACATTGCCTTGTCAAGGCCCCTCTATGTAGCATGGTCCTAACTCTAATCTAATCTAACTCTAATCTAACTCTAACTCTAATCTTTGCTGTATAGCAAAGGATGAATTGGGTGCAGGTTTGCCAGGAGGCAACCCATTCCTCCTTAAAGGCACAGGCACAAAGCAGAAGCCCAGCACATCACAATGACAGCTGAAGCCCCCAGTGTGTCCCTACATCAAATCCAACAAATGAAACAAACGGCAAATACACTCATCAATTCATAACTAGCTTTTAAAGGTACGCATGGAAGGGCTCTACACAGTACAAAACATTCCTTTTGGTAGAGATGGAGGCTCTCATAGTTAGGCCTCTTTCACATGGGCGGTCCCAATTGGGATTGGGATGCCCAATGTTAATCTATAGGCACCTATGTGTAAACAGAGAGGCATCTGTTAGGACTGTAGCCAATTGCCGCTTCGGATGGCGCAGTGCATTGTGGGATGTGCCGCGGTCGAACAGACCGCGGACATCCAAAAATGTTCGGTGTTCGGCGAACGCTCGAACATGCTATGTTCGAGTCGAACATAGGTTCGACTCGAACGCGAAGCTCATCCCTATTTACAACCAGTTACCCCCGACTCCAGCCAGGTTCAGAAAAACAAATGGATCAGAGAACCGTTTTGCAGGATCTGATCATGACACTTTGGGGGTAATCTGATGTAAACGGACACATGTCCACTTACAACCGATTCCCCATAGACTGTCATTGGGGTGTGGCAGTTTCAGTTCTTTCCTCTATCCGCTCTGTACTGTGTACTACTCTGATCAGGAGGAGTTATGTGCACAGATTCCATCCTGATCAGCCCATGTGAAAGGGGCCTTAAGACACCACCAAGAGGTGTCTTGATGAGGCAGTGTGGCTTTCACAGATTTTGCAAAACTTGTGCAACTAAAACCTCTGTTTTTAACTCTAATAGTTATACAATGTAATTTGTATACAAGTTAGCTGGTAAGTGTGCTCGGAAACTTTTGTTTTTATCTTGTAGAAAAGGGCATTATTGAAATGATGGTTTCTAATGTCAGGTGTGCAAGGAGACAGATACAGAGTTATGATGGAACTACTGAAATCCTGCAAGATCCCAATAATTCATTCATAGATCTGTTTATGCATTTGTAAGATCTGGCTCAAACGTCATCAGTGGGTTGGCACAGAGAACAAGGAAAAAGAAGGCAGTTCCTGATGAGGTTTTCTTTTATCAAATAGCGGCATAACTTTCCAAACAAGGGGTGGCTAGACCTGTGGAATTGGGGAAAAACAAGAATAAAGAGGCATGTAACTATAAGTAGGTTTATTTGTTTCCCTATTGATATTTAAAAAGTGTTGGAGGTTTATTGGGGGAAGTCCAAGACAGCGATATGTGTCCGTTAGTAACCCTATGTAAAGGACCATGCATCAAAACATGATTGCTCGCATGCTCGCTAGCGGGACCTTCCTCATACTAGCACCATTATTCACTAGCTATTAGAGACAGTTATATATAAAACTGTAACAAGTTGAATCACAATCTTTCCCACCTTAAAAACATAAAAATAAAGAAAACATACCTATCGATGTAATCCACAATTCAATCATATCGTCCAGCGATGTAGATCTTCAACAATCACGATGGATGACGGCCGACCGACTCGCCAAAAGAAAAAATACTCAACCCCTTTCCTGCTCTGCCAGGCTGCTGCTCAGATCAAGGGTCTGGTATGGGATGTTAGGGGGGACCCCACACTTTTTTGGCATTGTGGTCCCCCCTAATATTCCTACCAGACCTTAAGGGTCTGGTATGAATGGGGTGTGTGAGAGCTGCACACTGTGTATTTTTTTTCTGAATGTGTAGCCCCCATTACCTTTTGTGAGGTGCCTACTAGACGTTTAGAGATAGTCAGGGCTGTAGTCAGCCTGGCTGGATTATGGTTGGCATTTATCTGGTTAATTCCAGGTGTCTGGCAGTGACTGTAGAATAGTAGAAAGGCATCATGGCACACTCACAAACTAGCATGTAAAACAACTTGTCTCACCACTAAGGACAATGACAGAGGTTTGGATACACGTCTTCTGCAAAGGATGTGTAAGCCGCACTGCCGCGCCAAGGCACCTCTTATAGTGCGGTCCTAACTCTAAACTATGAGAGTGCCATGATGCCTTTCTACTATTCTACTGTTCAAAGCCCATTTTGTGTGCACCTTACTGTATAACTGGTAACAAATTGTTGAGTGCGGTTGTCGTTTGTTTTGCTTTGGCAGTGACTGTACCCCCCTGGGTGGAGTGTGATTCTGCTATATTGTGAGACAGCCAATGAGGAACACTTAAGTGTATGTACTGTATAGCAGCCAATCATTGGGTTTCTCTCAACCAGTGGTGCATGCTGGGATAGGGTAGATATACTGGAGTGGTGTGAAGTGTTTTCCTGGGCTTGAAATATGGAGGAGGCCTGTGTTGTTGAGAGAAGAGGAGAACCAGGAACGTGGATGGCTGCTGAAGGTACTCCGAATCTAGAGGACCTCAGGAGCATGACTGGTGTCTCTGCTGCTGAGGATTTGGGCCCATTCCTGCTATCTGTTATTCCAATTACTCTTCGCTATACCACAAGTGATTCTACACTGAGATGCTAACAAGGTCTGGTGAGTCTGGAGTCTATGTCTGTTACACCCTGGATGTCTAGGACCCCTATACCCTCTCCCCCAGTATGAAGATGACCTCCCTGGCGGTATGAGTATGCAGGATTTTAGCATGCCAAAGCAGTACATTGTTTTTCATGGCAATTTGTTGTTTTATATTGTAGGCCTGTAAATCTTAGGAATAACTCACCTAAATCTGTCCAAACAAGAGTCCAGTAGACATCGCGGGTATGATAAAGTTTGAAACACGAAATCATAAATTATAATATAATAAATAATTATAAAAAATTATAAAAAAATAATAATAAAAAATGGTCCAGTAAATGGGAATTCTGGGGGCGCTGCCTGATCCGTACCACAGTTAATAGAGTACCAAGTTCGCACATCACTGAGCTCGGTTGCAGAATCGTCGCTGTCGTCACTTTCGGTGTCTGATGATGAATTTACCAACGAATCGCTATCACTCAATTGTGCAAGTGATTCTAATTTACTATCGCTGTTTTCTACCTGGTCTAAAACCCCTTTTGACCTAAAGGGACGCTTTTTGGATGCCATGGACGTTCTCAAGTTTCCAGGCAGAAAGAACAGTAAATGTGCAGGCAGGGCACTGGACAAAGCTCTAGGGACAAAATTGAAGTGAAATAGTTTGATACATAAATGTAATTATAGCAGATTACATTGTATTCTGTGTATTGTGTGTAAATGTCATGTTTTGAATTTGCCACTGTCTCCGCCCCCCCGCTGTGACGCCAAAAACAAAACTGAAAGTCGAATTCCAGCATCGGCCGGCCGCGTACAGCAGAGGACACCGCGGGCTCGCAGGGACAAGGTAAGTGACACTTTTGTGCAATCCCGAGTGTGGCTCGGGGTTACCGCTTTTGGTACTGAAAATTAACCCAGAGCCACACTCGGGAATACCGCCAGGGAGGTTAATAACAGTTATTCAGCATTGCATTACTGGGATGGACATCAGCTTTGTCGGCACAAGAAGAGGGTGGTTAAATGCTAATCGGGCAGATGAAGAACAAATCTCCTGGACAGACTAGTGATGACCCGGTTATTCCAGCGGCTCCTTAGGGGGTGAGCACTACAATTGCTTCTGTGGACTGTCGCTTTTATTTCTGTCACTTTGCTGCAACAAAAGTTAATTCATAAATATCATGTACCTCATCTGAAATTAACAAAAAATTCTGATTCATCCAAATCCTCAAATGAATTGACTTTCGGACCTGAATCCCAAAAAAAGCAAAATAAAGAAAAATCTGAAACAAACCACATTTTTTGCTGGTGCACATGTCTACCACTTGTGCACAAAATTCCTTTGCAAACCCAGTTATTACTGGAGGAGGAGAAAAGTTTGAAGGACTTGACTAAGAGCCAGCAGACTCCGATGATCGGGTGAATCTGCCCGAGTTCATTCACAGGGGGTCCATTGAATCCCATTGAAGTCAATAAGGGACAAATCTTTATAATACATTCTGGCCATATTCAAGGCTAGATATGTGATGTTAGGTAAAGGTATGATGTTCACCTTTACAATGTATTCAATGTATTCAGGCAACACATATTTTGGATTTGTAATTGATTTTTTTAAATTTAACTTTTTTTCTTGACTGAAGTACAGGAGCAGCACCCCAATCTGATTCATTTCAAGTTATAATTTAAAAAAATAATTTTTAAGTAGTTTTGGCTGAGACACCTAATATTTTTGTCAAGTGGTAATAGGCCTGAAGTGCTCACTCCCATAGTAGACTACAATCTCAATATAAATTAGTAAACTAAACATGAGATTGTAATCCATCACGGGAGCGAGCTTGGAGCGGTGGCTACTTTACAATACACACGGGGAACATGGGGAACAAAAGTAGCCACCCTCCAGAAGGAAGGACAGTGTTTGCACCAATTCAAAGATGATTTGAGGGTCTACAGCCTAGTGATGCATAAATAAGTTACATTTCTGTTAATGTATTTTCTATTAGTCAGCGGTTAGTGGATGGCTCTCAAAGCAAGCGGCCGGGGTGAACATTCAATGATGGACCTCAATGTTGATGTGGGGGGGCTGCTGTTCCCTCACTGGGTTGATAACATGTAAAACAAAAAGAGAGAAACAGCGCCTCTGCTCCACCCTACGTACGTTACGTCAAAGGGCGCCCTTTGACGTAATAGATAGATAGATAGATAGATCTGCGGTGGAAAATTCAATGAGTTAACAAGTAGGATCATGACAAATATGGTAACATACATTAGTAAAAGAGAACTATCGCCAAATCTTTTATTAAGCTAGAATTCTCTTTTGGATCACAGGAGTACATTTACTCCTACTTTACTAATGTACTCTCATGACCCAAAGTCAGCATATTGTGGACTACTGCCCACTAGAAATTTACATTTACAGGGTTATTCACAAAAGGGTGAAGAGTTTGGAGAAGGCAGGAGAAGTGAACAATCTAGGACAACTTAGCTGAACTGGAAAGTGAGCTGAATTGAAAACCTTTTCCATATCAGCTATTTTGGCCTAGGTTGTTCACTTTTCCTGCCTTCTCCAAAACTCTTCACCCTTTTGTGAATAGCCATGTTAATGTTGAGAGGTTATGCATCCCTCTAGAATGTCTCCTCCTCCGCTGCAGGATTGGTATGTCTCTCGGCAACCTCACGTCCTATACACTGTATTGGACATGATGACTCAAGGATTCCTAGACCGCTGCAGTGTATGTGGAGAGATGCTGCAGGGACTGGTCCAAGCCGTCTGGCTCAGAGGATCAGGTGAGTATAATTTTTGTTTTACCCCAGGCAAAAATGAGCAGTTAACCCTTGCAGTGTGGGGGGTAGCCCCACTGCAAGGGTTAATAACATTTCTGCCCTTTTTTAACAAAAGGCCTTTAGCCTGCAGATGTCAGGCTGCAGTTTTCATCTGCAGTGCCATTTATTAATTAGGTATAGCTGTCAGAATAGTATATTAAAATGTTTTTTTTTGTACAGCAAATGAAAGAGATATATATATATATATTTATTTTTAACCTACGTTAATACGTGCTGTCACTGGTAAATTTTACCTGATCTAGATATCAATGTCCTCTGGTTACGCAAGGGTAAAAGGGCTAATGGGGAAGATTTAGGAGATGGTAAGGGTGAGACCAAACTCACTTTAGAGGAAGCATCTATATTCACTTACTTATACCCGTAGGTCTACAAATTGTTTTGACTTGCGCTTTTTTGGTGAATATTGCCTCTACTTGTATGTTTTTCATCATATGCTCAGTTGAATTGCGCAAATTTGAGGCGGGTTTTACTTTAAAAGCTCCAGATTAAAATATGCATAACATAAAAAAATGCTCACAAAGTAAATGTTTTAGGAAAAAGAATGGAAAGTTAGTCAATATTGTGGAATCTTATATAAGAGTTCTAATTGAACAGAAGTAAAAGGCATGCTAATTGACCTCGACAACACTAGTGGAAAAATACATTTACTGATGCATGGCAATGCTAATTAACCTTTGCGCTTCTAATGAGCTCTAGTAAAAACACATAGTAAGCAAAAAGTTGCGCATTTAATTGTAATCATTTTTTGTTTTTGACTGACACGCTGTTCCCTGATACACTGTAAATTTTAACTCAATTTTAATACATGTTAGAAAGCTGCATGGTTAAAGCCTGTGTAATTTAAAACACTGCATTGTGACCACATTGGGGGCTTGACATGGATGTGGGGGTAGGGGATGTGTGGCTTGACATGTATATACATGTGAATCAAAGGTGAAATTAAATGATAGTTCTTTGATCTTAGCTTAGATTATAATTAAATAATTAATCCCATTAGGTTTGGATTTCACACAGAACAGGCTGGTTTGTAAGTTTGCAAACCTGGAAGGAGTGCATTTGAAAGTAGTTCCTTGTTAGTGGGTACCCACAATAACAGATAGCCAACTTAAAAAAAGATGGTTTCTGCAGGCTCTTTTAAAGTACCCTAAATTGACTTCACTACTTATTTCATGGCACCTACTGCTATTGTTGTAAAACATCTGTGCTCCTTAGGGCCACAAGTGTCAGCTTTGTATCTTCCTGTGTGCACTATTTGATTGTGGACAGCTATGGTTGAGGATGGAGGGTTTTGTTACAGTATGCCATGTATGTGTCTTGTGTCATTTAAAAAGGTAATTTTAAAAGGGAAACATCCCCAAACCCAAAACAAAAACAAAATGGCAGCCCCTGTGCCTTTTTAGTGTTTATGTGAGCAGTCAGGCTTTTCACCCAGCAGCAGGCTCCCAAGCAGAGAGATTTAGAGAAAGAAACATAAGCATTAGTCAGCTCATACATATACACTATATTGCCAAACGTATTGGGACACCCCTCCAAATCATTGGATTCAGGTGTTCCAATCACCTCAATGGCCACAGGTGTATAGAATCAAGCAACTAGGCATTCAGACTGCTTCTACAAACATTTGTGAAAGAATAGGTTGCTCTCAGGAGCTCAGTGAATTCAAGCGTGGTACCATGATAGGTTGCCACCTGTGCAGGGGGGGGGATTATGGTGTGGGGTTGTTTTTCAAGGGTTGGCCTTGGCCCCTTAGTTCCATTGAAGGAAAGTCTTAAGGCATCAGCATACTAAGATATTTTGGACAATTTCATGCTCCCAACTTTGTGTGAACAGTTTGGGGATGGCCCCTTCCTGTTCCAACATGACTTGCGCACCAGTGCACACAGCAAGGTCCATAAAGACAAGGATAAGCGAATTTGGGGTGGAAGAACTTGACTGGCCTGCACAGAGTCCTGACCTCAACCCGATAGAACACCTTTGGGATGAATTAGCGAGCCAGGCTTTCCCGTCCAACATCAGTACCTGACCTCACAAATACGCTTCTGGAAGAATGATCAAACATTCCCATAGACACATTCCTAAATCTTGTGGACGCCTTCCCAGAAGAGTTGAATCTGTTATAGCGACAAAGGGTGGGCCAACTCAATATTGAACCCTATGGACTAAGATTAGGATGCCATTAAAGTTCATGTGCGTGTAAAGGCAGGCGTCCCAATACTTTTGGCAATGTAGTGTTTTCTGCTGTTCATTAAAGCATATGTAAGTCTTTTCACTATAATATCATATAAGCTTTAAAAGTTACTGTAGTTTCAAAATAAAATGCAATAGTTGTAAATGTCCACATCCTACCATGAAGGTACAGTATATTGTCGCAAAGGCTTACAATGAAGACAACACATGTTCTTCTTAACCCAGATAATTTTCATATACACCACAATGTACCTTCTAAAATGTTTAAAAAACATACATCTTAATTTAAAATTTTTTTTACAAATGTAGTGGTCTTCAGATGGTGTTTCTTTTTTATAATAAGTATTTTCTGTTCTTTAAACAGATCTAATGGGGCAGCCTCTATCTCCAGCAGCAAAGAGTTTTAGGTTGCCTCTTGGCAAAGCACAAGGTACTTCCAGTTGAAGGAAGATCTAGTAGTGACTGCTGATGATGTTGGATGCTAATGGATCATAGAGAATCAAAAATCACTAAGGCCCCCTTTACATGGTCTGATCAGGAAGGGATCTGTGCACGCTGTACGGTAACATCCATGTCTGTACAGTGTTTTACTTCATCTTGCGATGGAGGGAAAAAAATGGAAATTACTGGACCCATGTTGGTCTACGGGAAATTTGGTTGTGAACAGACTTTTCTGGCACAATGGAACTCTGATGCGTTTGACCCGAGCCAGGGGTAACAGGAGGTAAACGGACACCTGTGCATTAGATGCAGTTGCCCATAAAATAACATTGGGCTTCTGATCAGGTCCACCTCTCAGTTTTTCAGGTGAATCGGAGAGCCGGCATGAAAGGGCTCTAATGAAGTCAATTGTTCAGGTAATGCATTGCTAAATGAAATGTTTGGGCTGCTTTAACCATTCAGTTGAATGACTTCCCCTAGTTGCCCTCCCACAGGAAAGCAATAGAAGTGCAGCCTGAGGGAGCCCCAAACAGTATGGCTGCCTGATCTCTCCTGCCCCTGTGAATGCACTCTTGCAGCTTTAACATCAGTGGCATCGCTACAGGGGGGCTAGGTTATTGCTGGCGGATCCCCCGGATCCGAGTGACATCATGGGACCTGTGCACCTGCACTATTTTTTCAAGGGGGGGTGGGGGGCAGAAGTTTCCCAGTTCCCCCTCCCCCGAAAAAAAATTGTCTCTCCCTTTGCCGCTCTGACTGGGCTGGCCGGTCGCACCAAACAAGCAGCAGGTGCACAGGTCCCAATCAGGTCCCTCAACATCACTCGGATCCACCCTGTAGCCGCAGAATTCGAAGGGAGTGATGCCGTCGGCTGCCGAGAGACACCGCTCTCCATCCTGAAAAAAAGAAGTACTACTTACCTCACCGCTCTCCATCCTGAGTTCCAGGTTGACAGGCTGCAATCTTCCTGACTCCTGCCCTTTGGAACTCCACGCTGACATACTCTCTAGCACCTTCCCTTGTGTGGAATTACAGAAGTCTGCTTACTGCAAGTATACCTTGTGTTGGCAAAGTTAACCCTTCACTTACTTGATAATATTTTGTAACTGATTGATATTTAAGTTTTATTAACCCCTTAAAGACTGCAGTGTTTACACCCCCTTCCTGTCCCGGCTTTTCCCGCTCACCTCTGCATGCCACACCCACCGCTCACACCACGCCCACAGCACAAATCCCAGCAATAATACATTATACATGCTGTTTAATGTATTATTGCTGGGATTTGTTGTTCCTCTATAGCTGGTGGTATTCTTCATTGTGCCACTGTATAATGTATTACTGCTGGCATTTGTTGTATTCCTCTATAACTGGCCAGTGGTATTCTGCATTGCGCCGTATAATCATTATACAGCGCAATGAAGAATGGCACCAGCTATAGAGGACTACAAATCCCAGCAATAATAAATTATACAGCGCAATGGAGAATAACACCATCTATAGAGGAATACATCAGATCCCAGCAATAATACGTTATATACAGCGCAATGCAGAATACCTGCAGCTACAGAGGACTACAAATCCCAGCAATATTACATTATAGTATAATGTACTATTGCTGCGATTTGCTGTAATCCTCTATAGCTGCAGGTATTCTGCATTGCGACACTGTATAATGTACTATATTGCACACCACACTTTTTTTTTACTTTCACCGCTCCAAGCTTGCTCCCGTGATGGACTACAATCTCAATACAAACTAGTAGCCCATCACTGGAGCCTTTTTTTTTATCCGATTAACCGATTAATCAAACTTAATAATCAGCTAACTAATCGATTTTGAAAATAATCGTTAGCTGCAGCCCTACCGGGCAGCGTGTAATGACGCGCTGCCCGGCTTCCTGATTGGTCGGGAAACTGGCCAATCAGGAGACTGGGCGCCATGTAATGACGCAGCATCCGGCTTTCTGAATGGCCGGGAAGCCGGCTTCATGCTTCCTCGCCATCTCATGATATTTGTAATCTTTTATTTATATATACTTATTTCGTTTTTTTCAGTGGTATGATTTAGTGGTGAAAATTATTAGTGCCCCCCCAGTTTTGACTGTGGTATCTTATGTGCCCCCCCTATCTATTGTTCCTAGAGTCGCCACTGTTTAACATAGACGGATTTCTTTAAGAAAAAAAAGGTAATGTTTGCTGCCAGGTAACAAAAAAGCAGTCACAGTCTACCAGGTTCATTCAAAATTAGTTTGGCAAATGCACAAGAACTCTGATGAATAAGTGTAAGTTTGAGATGCAGAAAACGAATGCCTGATGTGTATTTTTACTGCATTTTTAATAAATACTGAGAGCACTTAGAACAGCACACAGGCAATTATTTAATTTCTGGTTGCTATGGGTTACTGCACTTTGCACATCATTTGCCTAATTGTCAAACTATTTAAGCCCTTAGCTGCTTCATATGCTCTTTAATGGTAAGGGAAAGACCAGGGACAAATATGTCTCCACAAGCAAATATGGTGGATAATATTTCCATGGCCCCAAACTTCTGAATTGGGGATGAGAGGCAAATATATATGCAGGATTGCAGAAGTGAGGAGCCTTATCGGAAACAAATATGCTTCTAAGATAGAGATGAAGGCACTGGGATATTTTCAGGCATATTAAAGGGTATCTACTGTATATTCAAAAACTTAAAATATATATGTATATATGTATTGAATTTCAATAAGCTCCTTCACTCTCATAATAATCATATCAATCTAGAAGTTCGTAACTTACTTATTGAAGATGCCCATAGGATGTACTTTCTCAATGCAGTGACACAATTTAACTCAGCCCTGTGAATATGCACTTCCTTGTGTCACCACTCTAGGCGACACACTCTAAGCCTGCTGTCTGAAGTACAACCCCAATTCCAAAAAAGTTGGGACGCTGTGTAAAGTCTACATAGAAACAGAATGCAATGATTTGCAAATCTCATAAACTCATCTTTTATTCACAATATAGAAAATAGAAAACACTGAGAAAATGGACCATTTAAAGAAAAAAATAAGGTAATTTTGAAATTGATGACAGCAACACGTCTTACAAAAGTTGGGACAGGCACCAAAAAGCTGGCAAAGTAAGTGGCACTAACAAGGAAGAGCTGTATGAACTAATTAAGTTAATTGGCAACAGGTCAGTAACATGATTGGGTATAAAAAGAGCATCTTAGAGAGTCAGAGTGTCTCAGAAGTAAAGATGGGCAGAGGTTCACCAATCTGTGAAAAGCTGCGTCTAAAAATTGTCAAACAATTTCAGAATAAATTTCAGAATAATGTTCCTCAATGTAAAATTGCGAAGACTTTCAATATATCATCATCTACAGTACATAATATCAACAAAAGATTTAGGGAGTCTGGACAAGGCTGAAACATAAAATTGGATGCCTGTGATTTTCAGGCCCTCAGATGGCACTGCATTACAAACAGGCATTATTCTGTGATGGACATCACTGCATGGGCACAGGACTACTTCCAAATATCACTGTCTGTGAACGCAGTTCACCATGCCATTCAAAAATGCACGTTAAAGCTCTATCATGCGAAGAAGAAGCCATATCTGAACATGATCCATTCAATGCCATTCAAAAATGCTGCCTGGGCAAAAGCTCATTTAAAATGATCTGTTGAAAGTGGAAAACTATGGACTTCTGGTTCCGGCGCCTACCGCAGCGGCTGCACATGTATGCAGCTCTGTCTACCAGAGACTAAAATCAGCTTATAAAACCTCACAACCAGCGCCAAAATAACCGGATTTCACATCATACCCGATCGGACTAACCAACCTGCCTGATCGGCATTGATAAATTAGTTGCCAGGAGCCAATCTCGGACACGCACGGTGCCCCAAGTAGCCAACCAGGCCGCATCCCCGGACCCGTGTTCCTCCAAACTCACCCCGATGACACTGTCAGACCCGATGGTGGACTCGGGATCGGACGAGGAACGGCAGCCAGACCCGACTTCCATAGCAAGGGAGGTGGCGAAACTGCTTAAGCCCACAATCCAGGAAGCGGTAGACTCAGCCGTCTTCAAAGGCATTAGATCCCTACGCCATGACATACTGGCGCAATCACAACGCTTCAGTGAAGTGTGAGGAGGTTGTGCTGGAGGATGAGCTGGCGCAGGCCCACACCAATATAAGAGAAAAAGGCCAAAAAACAACATGCCATGGTGGAGAAACTGGATGACTTAGAAAATCGCTCCCGGCAGAACAACCTCAGAATCGTGGGCCAACCAGAATCTTATCCAGCCCCGATGTTACCTGAACCATGCTCCCAAAAGATATCGGCTCTTCTAGGCCTCCCAGCGCACTGTACTGTGGAAAGAGCACACCGATTGGGAGCACAATCACAGGAAAACCAACGCCCTCACACGGTGATTGTGAAATACCTTAATTATGGGGACAAATCTTTGCTTCTCAAAGCCTACATGTGGACGGCCACAAACTTTTGATCTTTGCAGACTATTCGGCAGAGGTAAGCCGTCGCCGCAAAGTGTTCGCAGATGTATGTAAGGCGCTGTATCAGCGAAACATACGTTTCTCCCTGGCTTATCCAGCCTCCCTACATGTCCAAACAACTGAAGGGGAGAAAAGGGTCTTTGCGAACCCCTCGGATGCCTATGCATACCTGGAAATGTTATTCCCCGTCAAGCGAGACCAACGCCCTCAAATTAGCGGAAAGCGGATGAGAATATCACCACCATCACCACTGAAGCCCCCCACGGCTCCAGCACGCGAGAAGTCCCAGACCTGAGAGTGCCGGTTCGACCCTGAGATGGCTGCTCCACTGATGCTGCAGAGGGGTACAGATTGCCCAAGGATAATGTCCCCTGAGAATTATTTTGGAACTTGAGGTAATCGTTTCCCGAGATGCTCCTACAGATTAGCTCAAGAACCTGTCCGTATTGACTTTACTTGATTTACACCGGTTATGAACCCTGCCTCATACCCTTATTTCCGTTCATCTGACATTTTTTTTTCTTTTTTTTTTGGATATCATTCATCTTTTCATTTTTTTTTTTGTCTCTCTCCATCTAATCGTTTCCATAGACTTATTTTGTGCTTCCCCTATGTAGCCTCGTTACAGCTACTGCAAGATCTGATTTCCGGGGTTAAAGGGGTTAACAGGTTACCCAGCATAGCTCCTACTACTTAATTGTTCACGATTAGACAATAGCTGGTTTGTGTAAGGATATTTATCATAACAATGATAGTCCTGGTAGCGTACGATAGGTGAGATGTGTAAGTGCAGGTGGGAAAAAAGAAAGTCACATGTAGTAGTGTGTGTATACTTACTTGACAGCTCAATGTCTTTGTGTGTTATAGGCGTTCAACGCTTACTGTTAATATGTTTATTATGTTTCACAGACTCCAACCAGCAATTCCGCACCAACTCACCGTGGATCCAGGCTGCCCAGCTCTCCTTCGAAAGCCTCTCCACATGTCGGTCTGCCTCGGTGGACGCCGATATGGGTAGAATATATGTGTTATATGTGTATTACCTATTAAGTCATTGCTCTCTCAAGGATTTACCATGAATGCATTGTTACAATTTAAGGTGATTTTCTGGAATGTAAAAGGTTTCCGATCCCCCCACAAACGTTCCAAAGTGATTCGTCATCTTGCCAAACTAAAAGCAGATATTGCATTACTACAGGAGACACACCTCTCCCGATCAGACTTGACTCGCCTAAAGAGGTATTGGGTTGGAGAGGTGTTTGGTTCTCCCTCCGCGGGCAGAAAAGCAGGTGTGGCTGTACTATTCAGAAAAACATTGCCTCTTCAAATTACTAACTCATTTAATGACAATGAGGGTCGTCAAAGCACAGTTCACTTCTGCATATACGATACTGACTATGTCATTCATAATATTTACGCCCCCAAATGCACCAACGAAGGCCTTTTTCCAGGAAATCGCCTCCTCCATTAGCCTAGAGGGCTCAACAAATGTTATAGTGGGAGGTGATATGAACTCGGTTATGTCTGCCTTGGAGGATAGGAGATTGGCCAAACGCATGGAGGCCCCCAGATCCCCAGCAACCCCCTCAGCCCTATTACAGTTCCAGGAACTGTTATCATTGAAAGATGTCTGGCGAATACATCACTCTGAGGGAAAGAAATACACCCATAGTTCACATGTCTATGCCTCTTTATCCTGCATAGACTACTTATTTTATTCTCAGTCCTTACTTCCCAAAGCGACCAGATCTATCATCAATTATATTGTTACTTCTGACCATGCCCCCATAGAACTGATGATACAATCTACATTGCCTAGGGGGGACGCTAGGATCTGGAGATTCCCCTCCCATCTACTTAAAGACCACCTGTTTCAACGCTTCCTCAGCGCAGGCTGGGGAGAATAATCAGAAAATAATCAGGGCTCGGTCACCTCCCCTATTTCATATTGGGAAGCAAGAAAGGCCATTCTCAGAGGTAAAATCATTTCCAACGTTCAGGGCAAATCTAAAACTGCTGCAACAGAGTTTCACAGGGCAAGTGGAGTGCTGAGACAGGCCTACTCTGCATTTCGGGACCGCCCCTCACCCCCCACGTGGGACGAATGGATTAAAGCAAAGGGAGAATATGAGACCAGGTTAGACAACCACGAGCTATATTCCAAATCAATGTGGCATTTGCAATTCCATAAATTTGGCAATAAATGTGGCAAGATGTTAGCTAACCTAACAAGGGGCCATAGACTCGCATCCCAAATTCACTCCCTAGTGGACACCGGAGACATTAAAGTTACGGATCAGAAGCGGATTAATGCACTATTGGGGGGATACTATAGCGCCTTATATAGCGACGACTGTACCTTGCACCCTGAGGCAAAAAATACCTACATTCCATAGCCCTCCCACACTCACCAACGAACAATGTGATATCTTGAACGCCAAGATTACCCAAGAGCAAATAGCTTCCACTATCTCTAAATTAGCAAGTGGTAAATCACCAGGGCCAGATGGCTACACGGCCGAATTCTTCAAACATATGAAACAAGACTTTCTTCCAACTCTTGATGAGGTTTATGCAAACATATGGAAAGATGGCTGTTACTTGCCCATGGGTAATGAGGCCTACATTAAAGTTTGCCTAAACCAGGCAAAAACCCCACACAACCAGGCTCATATAGGCCAATCTCGTTGATCAATCTTGACGCAAAACTCCTATCCAAGGTCTTGCGGGCATAATGCCCAGCATTATACAGCCTACCCAAGCTGGTTTCATCAGGGGGCGGGCAGCGGTAACAGGAAAGTACTGACGGTCCTTGAACACGCGGCAGGACACCCACTGCCAGGTAACGCTATCATCACAATAGATGCTGAAAAAGCCTTTGATAACGTAAAACACCCATGGTTATTCAACGTTTTAGACCGAATGGGCTTTCAAGGACCGTTTGTCTCTCTCCTTGGAGCGATGTACCACACCCCGGTGGCTAGGATCCACACTACTGGATTTCTTTCACCCTTCATTCCACTGCAGAAGGGAACATGTCAAGGATGTCAATTGTCGCCCTTACTCTTTAACCTGGCGATGGAACCCTTGTCCCAATGGCTCTTGCAAACAGATCGCCTATATGGCATAAAAGTGGGCGATCAGGAGGTGAGGACAGCCCTTTTTGCGGATGACCTCCGTCTGTTCACTTCAGATGTGGAGCAGGACATCCCAATTATCCAAGCATCCCTGCAACACTTTGGTATGTTGTCAGGATACAGAATAAATATAGAGAAGAGCGAAATACTACTCCTGAATAGAGCGTCCCTGCCAGAGATCCATAAAGCAGGATTTCGCCTGGCTAAAGATAGCATCACTTATCTAGGAATAAAAATAGGCAAACACCCATCTAGTATATATCATCTCAATTATAAACCGTTGTTTACGAAAATAAGGACGGAATTGAAAAAATGGGCATCACTCCCCCTATCATTGTTCGGTAGAGGTCATCGGATAAAAATTATCAGTTTCCCAAAACTTTTGTACCCACTACACTCCATACCTGTACTGTTGAAACATAAGGACCTAAAATTAATTGAGTCAGCATATATCAAATTCCTCTAGGTGTCCAGGAGGCCCCGTATTCCCTTTTGCCAACTAATGTCACCCAAACAGGAAGGTGGAATTGGCATCCCGAACATTAGAGCATATAACTTGTCCTGCCTACTTCGACATGCATTTGATTGGATAATTGGTCTGTCTCAGTACTCTAACCTGCATCTGGAACAAGCTTTGGCAGCTCCATGGTCCCTTACGGCATCATTATCAGAGACACGGTGGTGTCCTGGAGGGCCTCTAGACTACAACTTAACTCCCACCCATATATATCCAGATACCTTCCCTTGAGAGGTAATCCACAATTTATTCCTGGACAAAGTCATGCAGTGTATAACACATGGGAATCCAGGGGGCTATCCACTATGGCGCAGGCGTTTGACCTTGACACCTTTCAACCACTCTCTTTCAAAATACTCCGGGAACGTTTTCACATTTCCAGTAACCATTTTCTACATTACTCTCAACTGACTCACTACTGGAAAAGTGAAACACGGAAGCCACAATTTTTCCTTAAACCCAATTGCCTAGACTTGGTGATCAAAGCCAAATGTTACCCGATCAGGGCAATCTATGCATGCCTAAACCCCGCTTTTCTCCCACCGGTTACAAAATCCTCGATACTGAAATGGAGTAAAAGTATCCAGGAGGACGACCTTCATGATAAACTAATAAGGGGATACCAAATGGTCCGGAAATGTACAACTAATGAACTGTGGAGGGAAACTCAGTTCCGCATTATTCATAAAGCTTACAATGCGTTTGATTTCTTTCACAAAATTAAAGCAGACAGTCCATACTTGACAGCTTGCCTGAAATGCAACCTTGAAGGTGCAGACTTGCAACACTGCCTATGGACTTGTGTGTCGATATCTGCTTATTGGAAAAAAGTAATGAGCCTCCCAAGAACTAGATGGTTATGGATACATATGTGTCTCTTATTAGCGAGACGAGTACTGATGAAAGCCTGGCACTCCCTGGATCCTCCTCATTTAAACCAACTATTGGAAATACTGAAAATGATTATGTGGCAGGAGAGACTGGAGGCCACCAAAGCATAACAGAGAGCATAACAAAATTATTTGGTAGGTGGAGCCCTTTTTTATACAGACACAACTAAGAGAAAAGGTAATCCACAAGATAGTCCTTCCTTTCCGGTATTCCAAGTGGTATCTGGAAGGAGAACTGGGGGACTCTTTGGATCGTCTCACTCTCCCCAAGGAACCCATGGCAAACCCCCCGCAATAAACAGAATATCACTCAGGAATAGAAGAAGAGGTCATCTGATCATACAAGTCATGAGGGGGGAAAGAGAGTACAAAAAATAAATAAAGAAATAAATAAAGAAAAAGTGGGAGGCATTGGCTGTTATATTCTATTAACAGGGGAATTCTGGAACATCTGAGAAGAGGACTACTCACGGAGGGGAGACGTTCGGAGGAGACAATAGGGCGAGAGCGGAAAAGAGGAATAAAAGAAGCTGGTGAGTCTATACTGGAAAATGAAGTTGTTGTTAGTGTTATTAGGCTATCACTTGACAGCATTAAAAGTTAAACTCTAGGGATACTGATGTATGGTCACAGGCCTAAAGCCCACAGGGGGGCGAACATTGCCCGGGGCAATAGCCTGCACAGCAGACGAAAAGCACGAGGGTCTAATGCCCAGGGCAATGCACAGTGACAAAATGCTCCGAAGTCGATATCCCCTGACATGTAATATTCTGTTGAAACTAAATATTCCTACTTGATCGTTCTTTTTGTTGTCTTAAATAGCCTGAATATTACAATGTACACGCTTCGAAAAATACTGAAAAGTGTTGGTATTTAACAACTGTGAATGTTATTATAACTTTGCATCTCTCTGACACGAATAAAACTATTTTTGAAAAAAGAAAGTGGAAAACTGTTCTGTGGTCAGATGAATCTAAATTTTTTGCTACCACGGATGTCGCGTCCTCCATACTAAAGAGGAGAGGGACCCTCCGGCTTGTTATTATTGCTCACTTCAAAAGCCTGCATCTCTGATGGTATGGTGGTGCATTAGTGCACATGGAATGGGTAGCTTGCAGATCTGGAGAGACACCATCAATGCTGAACGATATATCCAGGTTTTAGAGCAGCATATGCTCCCATCCAGACGACATATTTTTCAAGGAAGGCCTTGCATATTTTAGTAGGAAAATGCTAAACCACATATTGCATCTATGGCAACAGCATGGCTTCATAGTAGAAGAGTCCGGGTGCTTAACTGGCCTGTCTGCAGACCTTTCACCGATTGAAAATATTTGGCACATCTTGAAACGAAAAATACCACAAAGAAGACCCAGGACTGTTGAGCAGTTAGAATCCTATATCAGGCAAGAATGGACCAACATTCCTCTTCCAAAACTCCAGCAACTGGTCGCCTCAGTTCCCAGACATTTACAGAGTGTTGTTAAAAGAAGAGGGGAGGGTGTACCTCATGAGTAGAGAGTCCACATGTGTTCTAGAGGGAAGAATGCTGGTACTGTCGGCAGTGGAGAGAAAAGCTGCTGTAAGAATGGCCAGCATCTCAGATTGGAACAACTAGCTGCCCTAAAGATTCAAAAAGACTAGAATTAGGGATGCCCACCCCTGTGAATATTGAAGGTATCTTTTCTGCTGTGGACAGTCCTGTTACTGTTAGGACCAGTGATATTACTGATAGTGTAAGGGACCCAAAAACACTGAGCCTTTGGGGATATAAAACCCCTGGATTCCTGGAACATTATATTAGACATGTACATTCGGATTTGAACGAACCTCCAAATCAACGGAATTCAGTAACAAATTTATTATATGCTCGAATATACAAAAACTATATTCGGGCATACATACATTTGTTTTTAGAATGCGCGGTGGCCACCATCGTTTTCTGTGCATGCCCACCGGTATCTTGGAGGCTGAGCGCATGATGTCACATGACGGTGACGTCACACGCTGAACGAGTGGTGGCCATATCGGCCGCTGGCGAGTTCTGCACATGCGAGCCGCCATCTTGGAGTATATCTTGGTATACACCAAGATGGAGGCGCTCGAACATGTGGGCGCCAAGATATACTCCAAGGTGGCGGCACGCATGAGCAGAATATGGCTGCTGCTTGTTCTGCAGTTTTAGTGTGCGGTTTCGGATTTAGAGGCTCGTTGTCTCCGAATCCGAAACAACATAAACATTTGTTTCCTTCGACGAGACAAATGAAAATGTTTTTCGTTTTCGTTTGTTTAGTCCGAAACAATTTTGTCGACTTTTTATTACATGCCACATCTCGGTTACGCTACCACACTTTCTTTCTTTGGGTGACAATCCCCTTCATAGATACACTTTGGTGAATGAGCTTTACAACCATAGAACAGTAAGCATGTTACTTGAAGGATCACCAGCGGAAAATAAAGGGAAAAAAGCCTACAAAGAAGAAAACATAAGCAGCCGCCATATCTGAGGACCAGTAAGCTGCAATATATTACATTTTTTTCTTGAGTTTAGATACACTTTAAGAAAGAACTTAAAGCACAGTAGTAGAAGTCAACTTCTAGATAAGGAAAGGTAACTAGACAGAAGAAGCCAAGGGATTATATTACCAGCCAGAATCTAAAACCTTTCCTTCAAGAAATATTTCACTCAAAGCATTTTATAAACATAACTCCAGTTGTCTCTCCTATTTTTATATCTCAGCAATTGATGAAAAAAATAAAGAACACATCCAGATATAAAATCCTACTGTGGCCTTAAACTTGGTATGTACTATGAGTCACGAAAACAGCTAAAATCCTTTAATTTGCATAATTTTGTTTCCTGTTTACTCACACAACCTACGTGATACCTGAAAACAAGTCCAACATGATGCTTTGAACATATCTGAAGCTATCCGTACCCCCTCTTGCTAACATCAAATGCTGCATTTAATCTCAATATTGTTTTTTTTAATTAGTATTTATAAAAATAATGCTTATCTGGCTGTAAGTACCTGAGGGGGAAAAGCGTGCAGTCATGCCTAAAATACATTGGTTAGTTGATTTCTGATTCACTAAAGAATATGCTAGCATTCAGTAAACAGCCTGAATACACTGCAATTTAATATTGTTCCCTGAATTCTTACATAGACACCTCAGCTATCAAATAAGAAGATTTAAATAAGTTCCTGAGGGATAAACTAATGTGACTGAATGTCCCTGATATACAGGTTTGCTTATATACATTTCTAAACATGTACATCTATAGAATCCTAAAGTCTCCAAGGCCAGACTTCTAGATGTCATCATGCCTATGTAGCTTAAAGGAGGCAGGGTGCTTCACCTGGGGCTCCATATCTGGTGCTTGAGAACTATAATGTTCTCAAGCCAGTAGTCAGTAGCTTGCAAGGCAATCACAGAGACTGTAAACACATGTACGAGTCTGCATAATGCAAGTGTTTGACTGACTGAGAATGCTGAAATTATTGTAAGAAGTGCGTGTTAAGTCTTTAAAAGCTTTTATTATGTAAAATACTGTAGCAACAGAGATTATCGCATATTGAGGTGCTGTGTGTTTGTTTTGTTTTGCCGTTGGATTTGTTAGCATTCATTGCTCCCTGACCACATGCTTGTAATTTGCCATAAACTGGGTAATAAACAGTGCGTGGATTTAGCAAACACAGATTTGTATTATAAATCAGGGTTTGGCTCAGAAAAGGAGTAAGGATGGAATGATAAAATGAACACAATCTTTTGCAATTAAAATATTAGGATAATGATTTGCACAATGATAAAAGAGTGGTGAAAGTTAATGTCATGCACTGTGGAAATATTTTACCTTTCTTAACCTTTTTTTAAATATGATTCCATTGTTTTATTTATTTATTCTCTCCTTTACGACACTGTTTGTGATAATTTTATTGGTACATTTCTATTTAAATATATACAATTATGGATTATGCATTAGTTTTATTGTTTAGTATTCTACATTTTAGGTGTATTTTAGATTGTTTAGATTCTTTACAATCAATGTTTATTTAATTTTAAGCTTGCCATACACTTTACAACCATCGCACGACTTTCGTCTTACGATGGTTGTAAAGTAATTAAAAGCTTGTACGATCTGCCCATCTTGGACAGGCAGATCGTACTTGCGATCATCGCAAGCCCGCCACGCTGAGGGGAGGGCTTCCGATGATTCCAATGCCGCATGGGCAGTGTGCGCTTGCGCACACCGACCCGTGCAGCATTTGTCTCCCAAAAACGCCACTAACCCGCCGACAATCGTACGATTCTCGGCGGGTTTTCCAGCCCGCTCGGGAGACATAAGACGTACGATCGTACAGTAGAAATGGTTGCACGCCTTCCATACACCCGCCGATTATCGTACGATCGCGGGATTACCCGCGATTATCGTACGATAATAAGCAGGTGTATGGGCAGCTTTATACCTTTGGCAATCCAATGCCTGCAACATGTGAAGACTATTAGTGGCCTCTGGAGGCAATTAGATGGTTTATCCTTGGGCTATATAATGAAGCCCTAGCTATACATCAGTATGTAAACCTTTTCTGGAAAAAGTCAAGGGATGAAACGCATCGGAAAGGATAGGACATGTATTGAGGTTACACCATAGGTGACTAGCAGGTGTATTTCTGGTTCCGGTTTGCTTAGGTGGAATCGATTGATTGTTTGTTGCAAGGCGCTTTCATTCTGGCTATCTTGTAAGTGTGTTTTATTCCTGCAATAAATTCAATTTCTTTTACGTACTTCACCATTTGGAGCATTTATTCCTCTTCTATATTAGATTTCTCCCCTCGCTGAGTGAGCAGCACCTGCCGTGTAATACGTAAAGGAGGATTTGTTTAATCAGAAGAGCGATTAACCCATCCATAAGACACTCACCACAATTACGTGTATTGACCATTGAAATATATAGTCATGGATCTCTGGTGAGTGTGTTCTCAGTTATCCTAACACATCGGGAGTCGGGAGCACTTTATTTCAGAGGATCATGGTCACATTGTGGATTTTGCACAAAAGCACTTTATACGGATTTACTAAGGACTATTATTGAATATTGTCATTTTGAATATTATTAATATGTTTGAAAATTTGTTTATCAAAATGTGCACATTGTTTGGAACTTTATGCACATTTATGAGCAGTAGCACAGTGCATACGATTTATCAATTGATTTATAGCTGATACTGTTTAGTGTAATCAGTGGGTTTACTTTAGGAGAATATTTAGCGTAGCACATTAATATATATACGTGTATTTTTTAAATATATATTGTTACCCCCAGTTCTGTGATTTCTTTCATTATTCTGAAACTGATTGGAGCCAGTTGGGTTAGGTTGGTCAAGACACCAATAACACCCAGTCACTTCCAGACAGTAAACTGCATGCAATCCTTGAACAGAAGATTTACAGGGTTATTCACTAAGGTGCTGGAGCCAGCCGAGTGAATAACGGTAGTGAAGTCAGCCGAACAACAGCTGCCTTTGGCTGCACTTCGGTCAGCCGAACATGCTCTGCATGTTCGGCTGAGCCAAAGTGCAGAAGAACTTCGACTCAGCCGATCCAACATCTGGATCGGCTGAGCCGAAGCTACGGGAGGCTACTTACTGCTGTTCGGCCTATTCTTAAAGAGCGGCATTCGGCTCGGCTGTTCTGCTCGGTCCCTCAGAGGTACCGAGCTCTCTGTTTGCCTGAGGACAAGACAACATGGTCTCGAAACGTCGCTAAGGAGATGTGTGTTATCTCAGTCAATAAACAGCATTGACTTTAATATCATGGAGTGCGAGTGACTACTTTCATCTATCTACATTTCACGGAGGCATCCGTTGTCACTACCGCACCCACCCAGTTGGATTTGGGTTTTTGTCCGAGACCATTAGCCTTGTATCTCCCTATTTAAATAATTTTATATTATTCCACAATCATGGCTGCACATGCTAATTCAGTTAGGTAGGTGGTAAATAATGAGAGCAAAATATTAGAATTGCTCATCAATCCCCCCCCCCCTCCCACAGAAGCATGAGATAAAAAGCAACATACATTGTGGGGTTAGGTGACTAAGCTCTGGAAAAATAATACGAGGTGAAACTTCTTCTTTATAATAATAAAGGACAAGGACAAGGGCCTCTTCCCCAACACCCTTGCCTGATGGTTGTGGGGGTCTGTGGGTAGGCGCTCGTGAATGTGTAGTTGTTACACCTACTCATTCACCAAATAAACAGTGAGATAGTAAAAACACACCATACTGCTTTGACAAGTTCTTTATTATAAAAAAAAAAGAGACGCAGATCCTTGTCAATCACGATGCCCGTTGCTCACCCACTCGGCGAAAGAGAAAATCCCCACTGACACGTCTGCACCCAACTAACATTGTCCACAAGTGACAGCTCTGTTCTGGAATGTAAACAAAGGGGCAGGGCGAGTCACATGGCTTGCCCCACCCCTTTTTTACATTCCATGACAACTGCTGGTCCCCTAATGGAATGTAAACAAAGACAACGTAATGGGACTTGCTCTGCTAGGCTGACATTATATGCATATCTACATTAATTCACAATGCAGCCAAAACAGGGGAGGCAAGCAGGTCTAACCCCTACAAGCAACCATCAAATTACATTTTAATGCTAGGCATACACATCTCTAATTGCAGATGATTTCTACTGAATCAGCCAGCACCCAGTTTAACAAACGTTGCCTTGAAAAAGTTTAGACAAAACAGTGACTGTTTCAGGTGCAATCAGGTGCAACCACTGTTTTGGGCATTCAGGCAACTGGCCTGAATACAAAAGCCTGCTGAAGAGATTTCTCTATCTATGCTGTTCTATATGGGCTGAACAATAGAAAAGGAAACCTGTATTGCTATCTCAAGGTCCTTTAGGGACAGTGGACTGAATACTTCATACAAAGTTCTGTCCATGGCTTCCTATAGAGTTTTCCTATAGAGCTTCCTATAGAGTCAGCAGGATTATTATACAATTTTGTTACAGAGAAGGTCAAGATTTGCACATAAGCTCAGCTATCTTGATCTGCTACTCATTTTACATATAATATTCCCTGATGCTTTTTTTTTTTTTACATGCTATCTCTGAATTTGATATTTTTACTATAATATCTTTCTGATTCGGTTTACCATGTACACTTCAGCAATAAACCCGTTTCTGCCTAATACAAATATATCAATGTCTGCTCTAATTAAGGCTTATTGTGTAAGTGAAAACTATGTGCCAGCTTTAAGCAGAGTAATAAAAAATAGTTTATTTATACTGACTCTTGGCTGGGCTCTAAATCATGTGTTTTTAGAGTCGCAAATAAAGACAATAAGGCAAAAGTGGCCAAATTAATTGGCTTCTTAAATTTTGCTTTGAGACAGGAAAACAAGTGAGAAAGGGGGAAGCCAAGAAATAAATAAAAAGCTAATAAAAGAAACAAATCAAAGGCGAAAAAGAAAATTAAAATAAATTGAAGAGGTAAAAAGATAAAACACAATGAGACAAGCCAAATAGGCAAACAATCACACACACAAATATACACAGACAGGTCACCATCCATTAACCTTCAAGGGAATAGTATCCATTATGTTTCAATCATTCTATTGAAGAACTACAATGGGAATCAGATTTACAGCTGACCTTTCACCTTACGTCCCTGTAACCTCTTTCCTTTCAAACCTACTCTCCATTTGTGTTAAATTATATCCATCATAATATCTGTCATGATTTCCTGTAGCTTTCATTCAGATTTTCATCTGTGCTTTTACTTTACCATGTCACTGACCTGCTAATCCTATTGCTATAGTTCTCAGATCACCGCATCCCTGTCAAAAAAGCTGAAATTTAATCTTTTATGCTCATCAAACTTGGAGGATCCAGGAAATTGGCTGTTGAGAAGTTTCAGTTTGACAATGAGAAATGATACACAAAATATGTTGCTGTCTGGTGTCAGTAGCATTTTCCACGTGTGCATTTATTGTAACATGCTTGAGAATAAAGTTGTGCAGATAGCAGGGGGATTCTGGAGTAAATTAATCCACTGGAACTAGCAGGAGGTTATCAGAGGGATGGGACTTCCTTTGGTTCTGGAACACCCAAGGCAATTCTAACTTTCACCAACATATAAATCTGAGCTGTCACTTGATTAGACATTGTTTATTCTTTGCAATGTACCTTCACCTTTTTGTGAAAAATATTCAGAACCAAAAATGGCATATGAATCAACTCAAAAGTAGATGTATATTTACCTATATCAGGGTGTTTTCATGCTGTGTTTAGTCAAATAGTGCCCACAAGTACAACCCTGCAGTTCCCCTAACTGTCCCCCACAGAAATTTTTTTTTTCACCACTTGATATCCTTGTGACAGTAATGAGGTCTGGGCATCCAAAAACTAATCTAGAAACCCTCATGAGCAGACGCATTCTTTTCTATTCCTATAGAGGCCGAACAGCAGTGAGTGAATAGCCGAATGCCGCTGAGCGGCATTCGGCTCGGCTGACCTGCTCGGTCCCTCAGAGGGACCGAGCAGAACAGAAAAATAGTTAAAAAATTAAAGATAAAGTAAATAGAAAACAATTGTGCGGAGCTAGCAATGACAGCTAGCTCCGCCCAACAGTTTTCTATTGTCCGGCGGTTCTGCTGTCGTCAAAAAAAAAAGAAAAAAAAATCTCCACCGCTCCCGGCCGCCCAGGAAAGAAACACTGATTTTTCTTTTGTTTTTCTTTATTCTGACACGGAGCCGTGTCAGAATAGAAAAAAAAATGTTTTTGCCCATTGGAATGCATTGCTAGATTCCTATTGGCTATTTCAATTTGCAACTTGCCAATAGTAAACTAGCATTGTACCCGCCCTCTGCTGATGGACCTGATGGAGAACTGCAGCAGAGGGCGGGTACAATGCTAGTTTACTATTGGCTATTGCAAATTGAAATAGCCAATAGGAATCTAGCAATGCATTCCAATGGGCACATTTTTTTTTTCTATTCTGACACAGCTCCGTGTGAGAATGAAAAAAAAAAAGAAACAGCAGTGTTTCTCTCCTTGGCGGCTGGGAGCAGGAGACTCCTGGAGCACCAGGGAGAGTTTGCTGTTTGGAGATCAGTGTCCCTGGTTAGCTGCTAACCAGGGACGCTGATCTCTCTGCAAGTGGCCGGAGCCAGCCATAAGATCACAGCTGGCTCCGCCCAGCTGTCAGATGTCAGAAGCAGGCTGTCGGCCGGCCGCTCGGCCAGCTTTGGCTTTCAGCGCAGGTCAGCCGAGCCGAGGCATATGCGTTCAGCTCGACTGAGCCGCTCGGCCACGTTCGGGAGCTGTACAGGCTATAGTGAATAGCCCGTACAGCACCCCTTCAGTTCTACTGAACCGAAGGGGTCCTGGGGCCAAAGCTAGCTGAAGGATTAGCCGAAGCTACGGCTAGATCTTTCGGCAGCTTAGTGAATAGACCCCAAAGCACACATTCCAAAATCCACAAATAATCCATAACTCTTGACCTGTGGGTGCTACAGTAATTCCAAAACTATATTTAATTGTGTCAGAAAATACTGATCACATACATACTATGCGCCCCTGTCTTTTAAGGTATAGTGGGCCAATGGCACACATAAATCCTTCTGAAGAAGCCGTATATTAAATGTCCATCAATTTTTGTATGTATCAAATCACAATTTCAAGCTGCACAATAATCTATATGACTGTAGAATGTGAAAATAAAACTATGATGAGATCTAGAAAACTGACACTGGGGTCGGGCAAATGGAATATCTTAAAATGCTTCTGCCCTTCTGTCTCACAGCCCTGGGCCTTTTTGATTGGGTTAGATTTGGCTCAGTGATGCCCTCTAGAAGGCTTACAAAAAGCTGCTGCACGAGGCAGCACATGAGACAGGAGGGCGGAAGCGTTTTATGATATTCCAACACTTTTCTCCTTTACCATCAAGAAAAAAAGATCGCCAAGGGACTTGTTTTTAGAGACTCAATCTCAGATCTATTTTATGTTTCATTGACTGGACTTTGCTAGAACCCAAAAGATCCAGGACTTATGCTAAGCAACTCCATCCTTATCCCCTTTTTTGTCTGCTGTTTTTGTTTGTATTATTCATATATTTGTACGTTTTTCTGCATTGTTTTCCTTTTTTTATTATTAAACAATTGTTAGGGTTTATCGCTATGCTTTAAATAAAAATTTAAAGTATCCTTGTCTCTGTGAAAATTGCTATCATATTGTAAAACCTGTTAAATTCCTGTCTGGAGGGACAGTGAGCATCACAGGCATTTCTTTAGATCAGAATTGTCACAGTATTTTCTAGGGATAGTGATGTGTTTCCACATCTGGTGGCAGATATTGTTTGTGTGTGTAAAGGGTTAACTGTGGAGTTAACCAACCCCAGTAATAATCACTCTCAGCGTGCTGGCCTTAGATTGTTGTTCTGTAAGCTGGGAAATCTCTGTGTAGGGTGAGGCTGAGAGTTTTATCATCACAGTCCTCAGACTTCCATGGGATATTATGTCAAGCATCATTCAGCCAAGAAGAGTGAGGAGATTCTGTGAGTGCAGGACATCATGTAAGTTTGGTAGAGAAGAATGTCACCGGCACACCAAAATCATTTTAGGATAATCAATTGTTCATTTTATTGAACAGATTGTCAGTTGAAAAACAAATGCTTTCGGGAACTCGCCAGGTCCCTTCATCAGACTCAACATCGACCATGTTAAGCCTGATGAAGCACTCTCTTCAGCCGCCGGAGCCCTTCGGTTCAGAAGCAGGGCGAACAGCCTGCCAAAGGCCAGCCATTTAGCTATTCACTCACTGCCGTTTGGCACCTAAAAGAATAGGGGCGAACGGCAGCAAGTGAGCTGTCGGAGCTTTGATTCAGCCGATCCGGATGTTGGATCGGCTGCACTTTGGCTCAGCCGAACATACAGAGCATGGTCGGCTGACTGAAGGCACTTAGTTCAGCTCACTTCACTTCAGCTGGGTTATTCACTCGGCTGTCTACAGCAGATTTGTGAATAACCCCCTAAACATATCTATACCCAGAAATAAACATTATTTGCATCTTACAAGTCCTTAGATGTTGTGGCTGCATCCCTTTTTCTTTTTTCAGGCTTTTTTTCCCCTTTATTTTCACCTGGAAAGCCCGTGGATAGCACACTTTCTGTCACATCATGGCTACACTAATTTCTGCATTATATCTTTGGAGATAGCCATAGTTGTCACACAGGCTGTGCTCTAAACATGCCTTGCTTTGTTCATCTCCATTACATGGTAGCTAATGGGATTATTAGTTTATACAATAACTTTAGGAATGTTTACTGCTTTCAGGGTAGCTCACAGGAAGTGACAAAGGCATTTCTAGTAAACTGGCATTTTTGCTTTTGGATTTAGATATGCTTTAACCCTATTCCCTTTGTCAACATTTAACTGCACGCTTATCCCTCCTCTTGTTTGAATTTTTAATATTCAGCCTAATTCTTAATGTGAATCTATAACACCCTCACAACACTTAATTGTTTACCATTGCCTAAAAACGTACATTTTCCCTAATTTTTTAACATAACAAATCATTTCAGCCCAAACATTAAGATAACATTTTCTGTTAAAGTGATATTAAAGTCAAAAGATTTTTAAGCTATTTCAAATGCTGATCAAATCACTTACAATGGATGCTGCTTCTTGCTGTCTAAAAGTTTTACAGGGCTATTCAGAAAAGGGTGAAGAGTTTGGAGAAGGGCAGCGGAAGTGAAAAATGTAGGACAAAAAAGCTGAACTGGAAAAATTCTCCAATTCAGTTCACTTTCCAGTTCAGCTATGTTGTCCTAGATTGTTCACTTCTACTGCCTTCTCCAGACTCTTCACCCTGTTATGAATAATTTTGCAAATGTCTCTCTTTGAGCCAAAAGTTCTGCACAAACAGGACATTTTCATGTGATGTTAAATGTCAGTTTATACTATTTCGGCCGAAGCTACGGCCAGATCCCTCGGCAGCTTCGTGAATAGACCCCTATGTATTAAATTATGATTAGAAAGTAGAAGTCAAAATTGCATTAAGCACTGTATCTCAAAGAAGAATTAGAAGAAAAAAAATAGGCTACCCCCGCACTGCAAAAGTGGGGTGCTTGTTTTCGTCTAGGTGCTAAAATAGCAAAGTTATACTCACCCGATCATTGGAGCCTGCAGAATTAGCTGGACCCCTGAGCACTGGCCCTGATATCCTGTTTTAGGGGGGTTCCTTTCTCTTGCAGGGTCCTATGGAGCCACACTTGTGTGTGCTAGTAAGCTGTATGTGTCTCCACAAACACACAGACACAGCAAGACAGTCACCTCACCAGTGCTCCCCTCTCCTCCTTCCTCCCTTCTACTTTCCCCCTCCATTCTTCTCCCTTCTCCAAGCTAGTAGATGGGCAACTGCTGGAGACTGTGCTGCCCCTTGTGATCTTGTACTGTACAGGAAGTTCAGGGAAGCCAATATGAAAAAGTTGGAGCGGCTGTTTGGAAACATGATAACTCTAACACTCTCACGGTAAAGGGTTAAGAGTTTGGAGAAGGAGAAGAGAACCATCTAGGCCAAAATAGCTGAATTGGAAAAATTGTCCAATTCAGCTCACTTTCCAGTTCAGCGATGTTGTCCTAGATTGTTCACTTCTCCTGCCTTCTCCAAACTCTTCACCTTTTAGTGAATAGACCTGTTTAGTAAGTGTTTGGGCAAAAATGTAAAGACATATTTACTGGGTAATGTATATTTGTTCAATCTGGATTAATTATTCAAAAAAGTACGAGAGTTTAATACAACTTATTTTGTCCCGATCTAGGAGCAGCCACTTGTGCTGACAGCACTACAACAAAATTGCATTTTGGAGCTGTCAGTGCTGAGAACTACTGAAGCATCACTAGTAAGAAAAATAAACATGTAGTTGGTTTTCTACCATGATTAACATGCTCGGTACTGACATCAACCTACTTGCAAAACCTTTATTTTGGTTATCATTCCCAAAATTCAGCAGCTCATAGAAAAATTATATTTGTTTTATCTCTGGAACAGCAGTTGGTAAGAATCTGCAATCATTTTGATGAAACTGTTTACAATATGAGCATTAAAGCTTTAAAATGCATATATATGCACACATATTAGTCTGTATACATACGTGTGTGCATGACATTGCTTTTATTACCGTATATACTCGAGTATAAGCCGTCCCGAATATAAGCCGAGGTACCTAATTTTACCACAAAAAACTGGGAAAAAGTATTGACTCGAATATAAGTGGAGGGTGGGAAATGAGGCAGCTACTGGTAGATAGATACCAATAAAATTACATGAATATTTATTTAAAAGAAAAATAACCTAGCTCTGTAAGTGGAAAAGGGGGTACAGGGCTACATATCATGTACTACGGATCATTTAACCCATTCATATTAGCAGAGGATAATTGTAAATCTATTGTTCAGTGCATTCTATATGTAGTATATAGTACATATACATATAGAGTGCCTGCAACAATACATTTACAATGATCCTCTGCTAACATGAATGGGTTAAATGATCCATAGTACAGGGCTACATACAGATCATTTAATCCATTCATGTTAGTATAATTGTAAATGTATTGTCTGCACTGTATTAGCAGTATATACTCTATATGTAGTATATACTGCTAATACAGTGCAGACAATACATATATAATTGCTTAATAAATCTCCCCCCCAAATCTGCCCTCACTCACTGTGTCCGTGTGCCGGAGAGAGCAGGGACGAGTCAGCGGCGCGCTGGTCCAGTGGGAGGAGCTCCACGTGGGGTCCTAATTTAGCTCACTTAAAGGTGCCTGCCTGCTAAATTACAACCCCACCTGGAGCTCCTCTCGTCTGACCAGCGCGGCGCTGACTCATCCCTGCTCCCCTGCTCTTGACTGGCGCTGCAGGGTTTTTTTTTCTTTTCTTCTTACTTACCTCGCCGAGCGTCGCGTCACTGCTGCTCCGGTGGGCGGCGCTCCGAGCGGGGTCATCTGGCAGTCTCCGGCCACCTAAATTAGGACCCGGAGACTGCCAGATGACCCCGCTCGGAGCGCCGCCCACCGGAGCAGCAGTGACGCGACGCTCGGCGAGGTAAGTAAGAAGAAACCTGATGCTGACTTGAGTATAAGCCGAGGGGGGGCACTTTTCAGCAAAAAAAATGGGCTGAAAATCTCGGCTTATACTCGAGTATATACGGTAATCAAAAAAATCAGAAGTTGGCTATATATACAGTATATGTGTAGCCTCTATAGAGTTGCTGCAAAACTAAACATATTCTGCCTGTGAATAGTTCTTGTGCAGCCTGTGAGGCAGAGGAACTTGTGGGTGTGTAAGTGCAGAGTCAGGGAGAGACTGTATCAACTTGTTTTGAATAATCTACAGTTCCCAGGAGGCTTTGAGGATATTCAGGAGAAGTGAGCTGAGCCTGCTCTGCTGAGCATGCTCAGACCGTAGAGAGGTTGCAGAGCAACCACACACCTGCCTGAGCTGCTGGACATTACTACAGGGATAGATATAGACCCTGTGGTGAACCGCACTGATTTCTGCTAGTTGATTGTTGTAATGTGGAGAGGGACACTGCCTGCCCTCCTGCTTAATAACTGTTGATCAATCCCCTGTGAAAGAACTGACTGATCCAGTACAGAGGGGAAACCGCAGCCTGGTTGAAGGAATGGATTCTGGGACCACCAGATCAGCTGCGACATCGCCATCCTCATGCTGCAGAACGAATCCTAAGGGGCCTGAACGGTTGCTACAAGAGACAGAGACCTGCTATACCTGCGCCCAGACTACTGTAAGGAAGTCAGCTGGAGAAGGTGGGGACACCCCCTTTTGCCTGACCAATGCAGGAGATGCCATTGAAGTTGCAGGACTGGTGAGAGGCCTTTTGCCAAATGTATGTATTAAAATTGATCTCGTCTGTAACACAGTATGGGCCCCAACATTGGCTAGTCTAGACAACTACTACTGGCCTGTAGTACAGGGAGCAGGGGGACATTTGGGACTGAGCCATTAGTAACCCAGTATCCAGAGTCAGCGGGAATCTATTCTAATAGATTAGTACTGTATACTGCACTAATTAGACAGCCATAGCTGCAGAGTGTCTGAACAAAAAAAGAGTGTGTTACATGCTGTTTATCTTTGCTACGGTTCTTTACTT
>NW_017306763.1:248813-252178 GCF_000935625.1 Nanorana parkeri | reverse complement strand
ACTCTCTCTCCTCGCTGGCCGCTTCAGAATGGAGAGCGGGTGCTCTGTGTAAACAGTGAGGGGGGAGCTGCCTTCCCCACTCAACTGTCACAGGAGTTACAGCACAGTGCTGTACTAGAACTCCTGTATTGGAGGTGACAGGTTCAATTTAGAGAACCTGTCCCCTCTGAATGCTATCACACAGGGGCATGTTAGCTTCTGTGTGACATCTCTGAGCCCAATAAAGGGGACCCTGCACAGCCCTGAAAGCACTTGCAAAATGAGAGACAGCATGCATCAACAAATGACCACGTATTTACTGTAAAGAAACTGGTGTGCTGGTGACATTCTTCAGATATCCACATGTTGGCAGCGTCATCTGCAGTCACTTCAAGGACTCGCTTGTATATCTGCATGGGAATCCCGGTAAGGAGTGCAGCAAGGATCTTCTTTACTATCCCACATGAATCTGACCGCCCCTTTTCCATTATAACGTGTAACTTTATTTCTAGGATGGGTGTCATTAACACTGGGAACAAATATGTTTTTTTAAGAACAGGAGCTTTTTTACATATAATTTTTGGTTTATATGGTAATATGGTTTTTAAATCCTTATCTTTCTTCAAGATATCCCAGAACTTTTCGATGATCCTCTCAACTTTTTTTTATATTGCACCCTGTAGTCTAAAAGTAAAGCTAGATCGTAATTGTTACCTTCTTTTTTTTGTATGCTTATATTTCTTCTCTGACATTTGTTTTCTATCCATATTCTTTTTTTCTCAATAAATGTTCTCCTTTATACTTTTTGTTGAAATCTTTTTCCTAATAAACAAGACTGTTCCCAGAAGCTCTCCTCCTTTGTACAATTTCTTTTTGATGTAATAATTGACCTTAAGGGACGTTTAAAGGAGAACTATGGGGTCAGTGTTTTTCCCCATAGTTCTCCTTAGGGTAACGGGAGGACACAAACTAGCGTCCTCCCGTTACCCTAAGCTCAGTATACCGCGAGCTACAGCTCGCGGTATACTGAGACGCCGGAGCGGATCCCGCCGTAGATGGCGGGATCCGCCCAGCTGCGTGAGTGACAGCTGGCTCTGCCTATCTGGAGGCAGAGCCAGCTGTACCCGCCCCCTCCCCCGTCCGTTCCACCAGTCAGCGCTGGCAGATCGGAGCGGGGAGAGGGGAATCCAGCCCCTTCCCCTGTCACGGCAAAGAGCTGGATCGGTATGTGTTCGCTCACCTCCCGATCTACTGAGCCGACCTGTGACAGTCTCATTGTCACAGGTCGGCTAGAACTATGAGGTGAGTGAAAATCACTCACCTCATAGTTCTCTTTAATAACCATTATGGTCAGTGACCTTAAAACATTTTTTACAAATAATTTGCAATCCTCATGCATAGATCTCTGGATCATAAAAGTTTATGTGTGTTTTGTGATGTCCTCTCAGATGCAGACACAGAATGGTGCTTCGTAGACAGACAATAGTTAGCAGAGCATAGAGAGAATTAGTTACTATGACAACAGTAAATTATTTAATGAAAAGAAGGAAGTATGAGCCAACTACTCCATGCCCCTCATGAAGATGAGTGACACAATGAATAGGGTGGAGTTTATGGTTACATCAACGCACCCAGGTTGAAGGAGAGAGATTATTAAACATTTACATTGGGCATAGGTTGAGTGCACTGAAAACTGAGTGGAGTTTATTATTTGGTTTTAATAAGAAAACATCTTTAAATTGAAAGTACTATGGTTGTGCATATTTTATCTAATTAAACTGCTGCTTATGTATGATACTAGAAAAGGACCACAATCTGCCTGTAATTATTTCCCATATGGGGAAAAACCTACGTGACCTTATTTAACCTATCAGGTCCACCTATAAAGGTGAGCATTGTTCTATTGAGAAAAGTGGAATAATGCAATTGGTAGATTCACAAATTATTTACTGCAAGATTGTACCTGAGAAGCACTATTGCACCGATGAAAGGTACTTTCTTGCCCGTAACTTGTTGGTGGATACACAGTTAATACTAAACTGATGCAATGCACTTTTTCACATTTGACTATACTCAATAACATCAATTTAAGTTTTTGTTATTTGCCCACCTGCAACTCAGCAAATTGAAGGGGGGCATTCTATAACAAGGGGGAAGAGCAGGCAGCAGCAAAAAGTGTACAAACCTACCGCAATAAGTTGCCTGAGCTTCCCCAAATCAGAGATGGTAAAAGCATCAATAGTCAGATTATTGTTATTATTGTCTGCAGACAGCCCTGTAACAACCTTGAACAGATGTTTGACAGTCCTATACAACACTTCGGGCTGATGTGCTTTAAATTCCGGGGCTGGGTTTTAGTCCTGATTCTGGAAAACATTCCTGTTGATTGCTTTGTGTTGACACTCACATATCAATCAGCCTTAGGAGAGAATCCTGAGGCAGCACTACTAGGTTATTTGAAAAATACTAAACACAGTTATTGTGCAAGGACATTGGCACTGATATTCATCAAGCTTATTATCTAGCAGTATTATTTTATCTAGGAAGACAAGAACAATAAACATGATAATCCTACAATAGCGATATTGTATGTAAATACAAAAGGCTTATATTCCTTATTTAGAAACACAGTAAATCCAACACAAGAGCAGTTCACCACTATACACATACTCACCCCTTCAATACCTTCCACTAACTATTCCTAACACCCAAACCTCACCTTCTGCCTTGAACCGCGTCCCTGTGCTTTCCAATGCCTCACTGAGGATGAAACACTTTATTCATTGTGTTTATAAACTACGGAACAGTCTTGCTTTGTTCCTTTTTCTCTGCAGTTCTGTCTTTGTTCTAATGTATGGATGAAATGTTGCTAGAAAGAGGCTCTTGAAACATTTAGAACTTGATACTGTGATTTTATCCTGTAAGAATTCACAGTGATATAACAAAAGATACATGCTGGTATCGAGAAATTCATCCTTCAAACATTTCAGGCCTTACTTAATTCAGACAATGAACGCATCCATGACTGTACTTTTGAGTGCTAAATCTTCATTGTTTTTAAAGTTTAGTAAATGATAAAAGTGTGACTATAACAAAGTCACTAGAATGGAAAGGGTACCTATTCTACCATTGTCCAGTGCAACATGCTATGAAACAATGCTACCCTTACCCTTCCTCACAAGGGAGGGTGATATCCTCCGTTTCTAGGCAATTCCCTGTCTTATCAGAGCAGAGTGATGGTGGAAGAATTGGTGCTACTGAGTCCTTAAAGAGTACTTGAACTATGGAAGCTATTCCATAAAAAGGCATGCAGAGGGCAAAGGACTAGTATTGTGTGTAGGCTCCCTTAAGCAGTGGCGGATCCAGGGGGGGGGGGGGGGGGGAGT
>NW_017306763.1:243889-246605 GCF_000935625.1 Nanorana parkeri | reverse complement strand
AGCTCTGCCATTGCAAGTGACAAGGAGAAGCTTCGCAGACATTGATCCTTGCCCCTCTCCCCACCACCACCCGGAGAAGAAGAAGAGGGCATGAGGACAGAGCACATCATCACTGTAAGTCCCTTTTCTTACACCGGTGACCTCCGCACTGCATCACATTACTGACCTCCGCACTGCGTCACATTACTGACATCCGCATTGTGTCACATTAATGACCTACGCACTCTGTGTTACATTACTGACTTCCACACTGCGTCACATTACTGACCTCCGCACTGTGTTACATTACTGACCTCAGCACTCTGCGTTTATTATTATCGCTCCCTCCGCCCCTCTGCTGGGCCTGGCCGGCCGCACCGAACGCTCGGGACCCAAAGCAGAGGCTGCACTGTAGTCAGGCAAATTAGCCTAATTTGTGTGAGTACAGACCACCCAAGGCTGGCAGCGGTGGAAATATCCCAGAAGGAAGGGCCAGGTGAGTGCGTTGTACCACGGGGGAGAGCAGTTGACACATAGGTAGTGACAGAGGAAAGGGGTGGCACAGTAGCATTGGAAGAGCCAGATGGGGGGGTTTATTTTCTGGCAGTGCCCCCCCCCCCGAGACTAGACTCTGGATCCGCCCCTGCCCTTAAGTTGATCTTATCTCCTTTACTGATGTGGGGACCCTGTCATAAGCTGGAGTGTCCATATTACAAATGTTGTGTTGTGGCTAGACTGTAATGTGCCTCAGCTCTGATCTTTTTGTTTCTGTATTGTTCCCCTAAGTTAAGATTATTGTTTACCTCTGCCTCTTGCCAGGAAGTGTTCCTAGCAGATAGAGCAAGAAGGAACAATATCACTAAGTTATGAAAATTAATTTCTGTCTGGAATTCCCTAGGTTGATTGCCAGAGGTGCATGCTGGGGGAGGATATAAATATTTGTTGAAACTGTGGAGAGGGAGTTCGTCAGTCAGGCTTTGCCTGAGGAGGAGGTTGTGTTAGAAGGTTTTTTGCTTCTCAGGCCTGCTGCAGAAATTGGCCTTGAGGCATAAAAGAGGTTTGTTATCCTACTGGTGTGTACATCCAGAAAAAGCAGACCAGGAAGATGGTTGATTGTATGGAGCATCTTAAAATGAGTCTTCTGTCCTGAAGAGTATTCTAGAGAGCTGGGTAGAAGTTGCGCTGGTGGATATTTCAAGACATTCTCACTCCTCCTCCAATAAGCTACCTGTGTAATTTAGTTGCCCTTAAAGAGCCAATTACCCACTTTATTAGAAGAAAAGTCTGTAGCTGTTTGTTAATTGTTTTTGGGTAACATGTGTGCTATTCCTCTCTCCTGGAGTTGGTTGAGTTAAATAAACCCTCTAAATGTTCTAAAGTTACTGGCGCACAATTTTCTTTTACCCAAGAAAGGTAAAGTGCTAGCCCACCAAGCCACCCGGGGGTCCTCCTCATCCTCCACATCCTCACTTTGTCTTGTTCTATCCTTTATCTCTGTGTGGAGGTGGTTATTTTGGTTCTCCTCCCAGGGCCGCCATCAGGGGGGTACGGCCGATACCATTGTCAGGGGCCCCAGCCGCTAGGGGGGCCCGTAGCTCCAAGCCATAATTTTTTCGTATTGAATTATATTAACAGTTACATTTGCCTGGTCCAGGGCCCCCCTGCGCTATTGGTATCTTCCCCTGAGCTTAGTGCCTACAGGGGGCGGAGCTTAGTTTGCCCGGGCAGAAGCGCGGAGGAAGAAGACGAGCATGTCTGCTGCCGCCTGCCTGGATGGGAAAGGTAAGTGTTTCCCCCTGGTGGTGCTGCCATCCATTCCAGATATACTAGATTGATATACTGCAGAGTCAGACAGAGAGAGGCCACAGGGATGGTGGGGGATGTAACAGACAGAGACTGAGGGGAGAGAGAGACAGATCGACGCTGAGAGCTGCTTCTTAGCTTTGGTCTGTTGGGGGAGGGAAGAGTATAAGTGTATTAGGCTGCATTCACACCTGTATCTTTAGGAGCAATTAGGGATTCCTGTATGAGGAACATGCGTTTCCTGCATCAGGAATCCCTAATCTGGCATTTAAAATCGTCAGCTGTCACCGATTCAAGTTAATGATCAGGTGACAGCAGTTGCATGTGAACTCCTGCACACCATCATACCCGTCCTCTGCACCACATCCCACCATCATACCCGTCGTCTCCATCCCCGCACTCCATTCCATCATCATAACCGTCCTCTGCACCCCATTCCACCATCATACCCATCCTCTCCATCCCTGCACTCCATCCCACCATCATACCCGTTGTCTCCATCCCTGCACTCCATCCCACCATCATACCCGTTGTCTCCATCCCTGCACTCCATCCCACCATCATACCCGTTGTCTCCATCCCTGCACTCCATTCCACCATCATACCCATCCTCTCCATCTCTGCCCTCCATTCCATCATCATACCGGTCCTCTGCACCCCATCCCACCATCATACCCGTTGTCTCCATCCCTGCACTCCATTCCATCATACCCGTTCTCTCCATCCCTGCACTCCATTCCAGCATCATACCCGTCCTCTCCATCCCTGCACTCCATTCCACCATCATACCCATCCTCTCCATCCCTGCACTCAATTCCATCATCATAACCGTCCTCTGCACCCCATTCCACCATCATACCCGTCCTCTCCATTCCATCAACATACCCGTCCTCTCTATTCCTGCATCATACCCGTCCTCTCTATTCCTGCATCA
>NW_017306763.1:186261-243815 GCF_000935625.1 Nanorana parkeri | reverse complement strand
ATTCCAGCATCAAACCCGTCCTCTCTATTCCTGCATCAAACCCGTCCTCTCTATTCCTGCATCAAACCCGTCCTCTCTATTCCTGCATCAAACCCGTCCTCTCTATTCCTGCATCAAACCCGTCCTCTCTATTCCTGCATCACACCCATCCCACCATCATACCCGTCTTCTCCATCCCTGCACTCCATTTCATCATCATACCCGTCCCCTGCACCCCATTCCATCAACATACCCGTCCTCTATATTCCTGCATCAAACCCGTCCTCTCTATTCCTGCATCATACCCGTCCTCTCCATCCCTGCACTCCATTCCACCATCATACCCTTCCTCTCCATCCCTGCACTTAATTCCATCATCATAACCGTCCTCTGCACCCCATTCCACCATCATACCCTTCCTCTCCATTCCATCAACATACCCGTCCTCTCTATTCCTGCATCAAACCCGTCCTCTCTATTCCTGCATCATACCCGTCCTCTCTATTCCTGCATCACACCCATCCTCTGCACCCCATCCCACCATCATACCCGTCCTCTCCATTTCATCAACATACCCGTCCTCTCCATTCCATTCCAGCATCATACCAGTCCTCTCTAGTCCAGCATCATACCCGTCCTCTCCATCCCTGCACTCCATTCCATCATCACATCCGTCCTCTGCACCCCAGTAGCATCATACCCGTCCTCTCCATCCCTGCACTCCATTCCACCATCATACCCATCCTCTCCATCCCTGCACTTAATTCCATCATCATAACCGTCTTCTGCACCCCATTCCACCATCATACCCTTCCTCTCCATTCCATCAACATACCCGTCCTCTCTATTCCTGCATCAAACCCGTCCTCTCTATTCCTGCATCATACCCGTCCTCTCTATTCCTGCATCATACCCGTCCTCTCTATTCCTGCATCATACCCGTCCTCTCTATTCCTGCATCATACCCGTCCTCTCTATTCCTGCATCATACCCGTCCTCTCTATTCCTGCATCATACCCGTCCTCTCTATTCCTGCATCATACCCGTCCTCTCTATTCCTGCATCATACCCGTCCTCTCTATTCCTGCATCATACCCGTCCTCTCTATTCCTGCATCATACCCGTCCTCTCTATTCCTGCATCATACCCGTCCTCTCTATTCCTGCATCATACCCGTCCTCTCTATTCCTGCATCATACCCGTCCTCTCTATTCCTGCATCATACCCGTCCTCTCTATTCCTGCATCATACCCGTCCTCTCTATTCCTGCATCATACCCGTCCTCTCTATTCCTGCATCATACCCGTCCTCTCTATTCCTGCATCATACCCGTCCTCTCTATTCCTGCATCATACCCGTCCTCTCTATTCCTGCATCATACCCGTCCTCTCTATTCCTGCATCATACCCGTCCTCTCTATTCCTGCATCATACCCGTCCTCTCTATTCCTGCATCATACCCGTCCTCTCTATTCCTGCATCATACCCGTCCTCTCTATTCCTGCATCATACCCGTCCTCTCTATTCCTGCATCATACCCGTCCTCTCTATTCCTGCATCATACCCGTCCTCTCTATTCCTGCATCATACCCGTCCTCTCTATTCCTGCATCATACCCGTCCTCTCTATTCCTGCATCATACCCGTCCTCTCTATTCCTGCATCATACCCGTCCTCTCTATTCCTGCATCATACCCGTCCTCTCTATTCCTGCATCATACCCGTCCTCTCTATTCCTGCATCATACCCGTCCTCTCTATTCCTGCATCATACCCGTCCTCTCTATTCCTGCATCATACCCGTCCTCTCTATTCCTGCATCATACCCGTCCTCTCTATTCCTGCATCATACCCGTCCTCTCTATTCCTGCATCATACCCGTCCTCTCTATTCCTGCATCATACCCGTCCTCTCTATTCCTGCATCATACCCGTCCTCTCTATTCCTGCATCATACCCGTCCTCTCTATTCCTGCATCATACCCGTCCTCTCTATTCCTGCATCATACCCGTCCTCTCTATTCCTGCATCATACCCGTCCTCTCTATTCCTGCATCATACCCGTCCTCTCTATTCCTGCATCATACCCGTCCTCTCTATTCCTGCATCATACCCGTCCTCTCTATTCCTGCATCATACCCGTCCTCTCTATTCCTGCATCATACCCGTCCTCTCTATTCCTGCATCATACCCGTCCTCTCTATTCCTGCATCATACCCGTCCTCTCTATTCCTGCATCATACCCGTCCTCTCTATTCCTGCATCATACCCGTCCTCTCTATTCCTGCATCATACCCGTCCTCTCTATTCCTGCATCATACCCGTCCTCTCTATTCCTGCATCATACCCGTCCTCTCTATTCCTGCATCATACCCGTCCTCTCTATTCCTGCATCATACCCGTCCTCTCTATTCCTGCATCATACCCGTCCTCTCTATTCCTGCATCATACCCATCCTCTCTATTTCTGTATCATACCCTTCCTCTCCAATAACACCAGCTATAGAGGAATACATCAGATCCCAGCAATAGTACATTATGGTATAATGTACTATTGCTGGGATTTTTTTGTATTCCTCTATAGCTGCTGGTATTCTGCATTGCTATGCTGTATAATGCACTATATTGCACACCACACGTTTTTTTACTTCCACCGCTCCAAGCTTGCTCCTGTGATGGACTACAATCTCAGTACAAACTAGTAGTCCATCACTGGAGCCTTTTTCTTCTAATCCGACTAATCAAACTTAATAATCGGATAACTAATCGATTTTGAAATTAATCGTTCGATGCAGCTCTAATTTCAACTTCATATATTAAGTTGTAACAGTGCCGGAGGGACGACCGGTGGGCGGACTTGATGGGACAGCCGGGTAAAAAAGCCTAGGGGGGGGCCAGGCCTAAAGTTGTGTAAGGGGCCTCAAAATTTCTGAAGGCTGCCCTGCTCCCCCCTCATAACGGATGGGAGAATATTCAAGAAGCGTCAGGAGAGGTGCGAGTGGCAAAGATCCACATAATTGGTCAAACTGAAGCAAGTCCTCTAGTACAAAATCATTTTCAACAAGCAGTACAGTAGTAACCTAACCAAGCCTCACTTTAAAACTTATGAGATTAGCAGTCACAGGCAGCAGTACCTCTCACTCTCTTTACATTCACTATACATTGAAAGCTAAAAATGTCAGAAAAGGTAGGTTTGCTGACTACAACTTTCCAGTATATTTAACATCATTATTAATTTAGGCCATTATTGTGCTATCTAGACGTTTGTGCTAGAGGGCTGTAGGCATAAGAGACTATTGATTTTTTACGTAAACATTGTGTCCCTCTCTTACAATCTCCCGGCAACTCCCCAAGAAGAAAAGATGAGGTGGCACATAGCCTAAAACCACTTAAAAAAACATTTATTTATAAACATTAAAACATACTTAAGGCTCAAGTACACGGGGAAAAAAAAGCCATATTGAGATCTATACCAAGTATTGTTTTATATGGACCTGAATGCAGCAGTATTGTATATTATTCACATATGCCACGTTGTCTTGTGCTTAATATTCTTGTGCTGTACGCGTGAATGCAAAAATTGTTTCGTAAAATCAAAGTAGAAAGTTTTGTGTCCAGGGTCATTATTTCTGCATAATTTAAGAATGTACCATATTTACTCAATGATGTCACCAAGGATCCATGGCTGCTTTTTTTACATATAGCTGCCAGAGGTCTATTATTTGAAGGCAGTACTGTGGCAGAGAAATATCATTGGGCAGAGGATTATCTTGGCAACAGGGAAACATTGTCGGGTTGCGGGTCATTGTAATTAATAATTACAATCATTACATCTTGCATGACGCGATTGACACTGAATTTAAACTGAGGGACATTGCTTACTTTTTCTTTTGGTTGTTAGTAAAGGACTTTGCCATGGTGTTGGTGTGTTTTATTTCCTTTTTTCACTTTTTTGGGTGATAAATAAGAAGAAATACTAATGCGCCCCATAATAGTTATTCCCCTGGGGGGTTGGTGGATATCTGGGGGCCCTCTTACTATAAAAGGGGCTTCCAGATTCCTAAAGACCTCCCCGCATGCTCTTGGAACCAGATGTGGGGAAAAAGCCCTTGGCACTTAACATTGGGACAAGGTGCATTGCAAGCGAATGGGGGGTGGGGGTTGCCCAGCAAGATACCCTCTCAATGTTAAAAGGCATGTGGTCTGGTATAGTTCAGAAAATAGGGTCCACAAGGTCACTGCCTTTTTATTCCTGGCTACCCTGAATATGCCCAGATAAAGGCCTGGTTGGAATTGAGGTGAACCCCATGCTGTTTATTGTTGCTTTAAAAAAAAAAAAACAAGTCTTTAAAATTTTCAAACAGTCCCTTATCCAGATATGTAGACTGGGTGGTCAGCAGAGTGTGGGCCCTGATCCAGAGATCCTGGGTGATGTAAATGACCAAATATGTTCATGACCATATTTAGCACATGACATTGATAGGGTTCCACAACTGCTTTGCTTACATTACCACAACAGCTGGGGATCTGTCGACAGTAGTGTATCACGGCCACATCATTGGGTGGTGGGTCATCATGGCATATGGGAAACTACTGAGAAGCTGAGAGGATGCAAAAACTAGAATGATTTGTCTTTCTTAAGTGTAATGCAATAATGGTTCCCACTGCCTGTCCATTGCAAGCTTAGACATCTGGATGCAGCAAAAGCAAAGTGTGTCCTGTAATTAGTCGAGTGGAGACCCAGGCAGGTACTAGGGGGGAGATATACATAGATTTCCATTTATCCTGAGAGCAGAACACTTCTTTGACTTCTAGATGGCACAATCCCATGATGAGGACAACATTTGACCATTAGGCACTGGAGGCATGTACCTACAGGAAGGAACAGAAGGGAGACATATCTTCCCTGTATATTACATTTTTCCAGTAGTAATACAGTCACAATATATACACTTATTTAAACGTTGTCACAGTAATCTAAGCCACACTATGATCATTAACAAAATTTTCTGTGTAAGTGGTTATCCAAGCAGGGGTGGTTTGCATTGGACACTAAAGGTTGTGTGCCTACAGGCTCCAGTGATGGGAATCTAGTGTTGTTTTCAACTGCTAAAAATATATTTGTCATGACAAAACACTCTTTTCCAAAACCCCTCTGAAACTAACAAATGTAACTCCCTCCACATGCTAAAAATTGTGTCTGTTCACATTTAGCAGCGTTATATAAACAGTGATAGCATCAATATCAAAGCAACATAGCTGAGATGCATTATAGGGTAAGATTTGTTAAAATGACTGGAAAATCTTTTGCAGCTATGAGTTGAAAGGTATATATATTTATTCTACAAGAGCTTTCAATGCATTTTTTATTCCATTTCCTCTCCTTCTTCTTTAGTTTGCACAACACTTGCCAGGAGCTGATGTTAACTGAGCTCTTTTTGCCTCAGTGACTCAGTCAGCCTGGGAAGCTGGAAGAAGACACGGATGAATTTCCATTCCATTAGCGTCTACTTTAAGGAGGAACCTCTGAGCTTTACAATCCATGAATACTATTAACATTTTAACTGTGTTTATACACCTGGAGAACAGGCGAAGTCTCATTCTTGACATCTGACCTTTTATAAATGGAAACTTAAAGCAGAAGTAACAACCGATCAGACATGGGGAGCTAAGCACTGGAGAGAGCAGGCCTTTGGACATTTCCCTGTGATGGGGGCTATGCTTTTTGTATTTGCTGTAGTCTGTGCAGTCAACCGCTGTGTTTCTCGGGTGAGAGCATCACAGCCTTCATTCAGAAAACATTTTGTGCAGTTTTTTTGGTGTCAAAAGGAGGGACTGTTTCAAGATTTGCTACATTCAAGAGAACGAAAGGATAAAACAATTTGATCATCTGTTTTGCTTAAAAATATAATATTCTGTTCTTGTGAAATTGAGCATTGGTATTGCTAGCAGGGTAATACTAATGTAAATAATTTCAGGCAATAACATTGTAGAGTTTCTTTTATGTTAACCAAGGCAAAAGATAAAAGGCACACAATGAGGATAGTCTGAAAACTGCTAAGGAGAGAAAGCAAAATGGTCCATTATGCTAATTAGATAAAGAATGGTAATTGTAGAAGGTGTCATGTATGAGTAAGAGTAAGGAAAAGCTAAAGATTCACCCTTTTGTAAATAACCCTGTATGTCTTTCAATACACAAAGTGGTACAACATTGAAAAACTCAAAGGCACCCTGGTATGCTAGATGTGCTTTCATTATTACTAAAACCACTCGAGAGGTAAGCCCAAGAAGCATTAGAGGATAGAAGGTTAGAACATTTTGGCCTAAACTTTTATAAAAGTTTAAAACAGGCAAGTAACCTAATGTTAGTGTAAATGTAACATGTTGTAGAAAGCTGTAATTTCGCTTATTTGATGGTATGATATTGTCAACTGAATCAGATTTAATATATAAATTCCTTTTTTGTCTCTCTCTTTCCTACTGATCTTTTCAGAACACAGTGTGCTGAAAGCCAGCATGGAAAATGTATCAGGATACAAAGGAGTATTTTTCAAATCAAGACAACTGGAGCTTTTTGGCAAGTCACATCAGCACTATATTCACAGACAAAAAATGAAGCTTTCAAAGAAAAGAATACCATACCTACTGTGAAACATGGAGGAGGCTCAGATTTGGTTTGGGGCTGCTGCGCTGCATTTGGCACAGGATGCCTTGAATCTGTGTAGGGCACAATGAAATATTAAGACTATTAAGGAATTCTGAAGTGAAACATACTGCCCAGGGTCGGAAAGCTGTCTTAGTCACAGGCCATTAGTCCTCCAACAAGATAATGACCCAAAAACACACAGCTAACAGCACTAAAGAATGGCTAAATATTGTACTGTTCTGAAGTGGCCTTCTATGAGCCATGATCTGAATCCTATTGAACATCTATGGATAAAGCTGGAACATGCAGCTTCAAATCTGAGACAGCTGCAGCAGTTTGTTGAAGAGGAGAGAGTCTAACTACCCGTTGGCAGTCTTACGGAGAGATACTGAAATCATTTGCATGCATTAATTGCCTCTAATGGTTGTACAACAAAATGTTAGGTTAATTGTCCCATCATTTTTGTCCATGTCATTTTCATTTGTTTTATTATTTAAAATATTCAGTTGAATTAAAAACAGGGGAATTCCAATTTTTATTAAAGTCAAAAGTTTTTCAAACTGCTTCAAATGGTGGTTAAATCACTTACAATACTGTGTCTTAATTTTTAAAAGTTATAGTTTCTGGCAGAATCAGCTGGTCCCCTGAGCACTGGCCCTGATATCCTGTTTTAGGGTGGCTTCTTTTCTTTGCAAGGTTCTATAGAGCCACCCTTGTGTGTGCTAGTAAGCTATGTGCCTCCACAAACACACAGAAATGTCCCTTTGAGATGTTACACTACCATAGTCAATTAAGAGATTGACTGGGCATAGTTTTGGAGTGCGAGTGACTTTTTTCTGGTTCCACAAACACACAGACACAGCAAGGCAAGTCACTCCCAGCATATATTTACTTATTGTTCAATCTCCAGAACTGCTCAGTTTAGTGCTGAGATTCAAAAGAAATACCCAGTACTTACAGGTATAGAGGACCATGTGACCCACTCCAGTCATAACTGTGACACAGGCAGTCCCTTTGCTCCTGGAATTTAGAAAGAAGTTGAAGTATACAAGACATAATAAACAGATACACAGGGTTATTCACAAAAGGGTGAAGAGTTTGGAGAAGGCAGGAGAAGTGAACAATATAGGTCAAAGTATCTGAACTAGAAAGTGAGCTATATTGGAGAATTCTTCCAAATCAGCTAATTTGGCCTAGATTGTTCACTTTTCCTGCCTTCTCCAAACAGCAGTGCTTTTAGAGGTTGATATTATATCCCAGATTTATTGTGACCAGATGACCCCTGATGAGGCACATATAATTTACATAGGGTATACTCTAACCAGGTGGCATGGCTACTGCTGCACTATACCTGCTTATTTCAATTAATCAGTACCAAAAACTGTGTAAATTCTTTGTGCCCCTGATTAAATAATGATCTGGTCACTGTAAGACTTAATTAGTACCTCTAATTTTGCCTAAATTATTCTTGTGTAGATGCCTGCCCCATTTTTTAAACTCCTGATTTCCTCAATGGCCATTATTCTGATACCAGAGAATTGCAGGCCAATGTGTTCTCTCATACCCAGCTCCGTGGAGCACATAGTAATGTACCAAAAGAGTGGAGTCCTTCCTTGCACTGCACTTGCTGAGTCATATTTTTAAAAAGTCATATTATTAAAGCTGTACTTAAAGTCCCACTGTGAAAACGTGTTATAAGATAGATTTTTATGGAAAAGAGGCAAACAGTCTCTTTTGCCAAAAACCTTCGTCCCACACTCCTTGTGATTTTTCTGTTTCTATGTACACAGCACAACATACGTGTCATGCAGTGTACATCCCAACTCATTCTTGGCATGCCAAAGTGTTGGGCCATCATCACTGCCCATCCAATGGCCAAAAAAGTTGTGGTACTCATAAAGGGCAGGTAAAATAGCGTTGATGTTGGACGGACCAGCAACTGGAGACTGGACTTGTCATGGCTAGAGGAGCACACTGTGAGGTAAGTGTGCCATAATGTGGAAGTATGCCGATTTGAACCACGTTGCAAGAGCCAACCACCAGCCTGCAGAATTTATTTCCACCTTAAGTCAAACATCAAAAGTACAGCTTACTGATGTTAGCACAGATGCAACATTTCTTGAAATATTTTAGCAATTGATTGATTTTATATACTGCCTGAAGTTGCTCTTTAAAAGCTGCATCTTTGAACACATTGCAGTCTGCTTTAAATAAGCCTCAGCATGACCTTTCAATGCACTGTCATATAATTGCAAAGAATATTAACAAGCACACATTTCTGTGTGCCTTTCTGGTTTGTGCCATATTAACATTGGATTTTATTAATAACTTGCTAATTTCTCTCATTTTGAAACTCTATACAAATAGTTTAATTAAGTCTAAATAGATTACATAAACTTTTTCTTCACGGTGCAGTGAAATTGCTATGCTACAGGAGAATCCAGTTAATAACCTATACTTTGTTCGATTTCAAATTATGTAAGGAGCATATTCGCCCTTTTGAAAAAAAAAAAAACCTCTTTGTCGTTACCCCCCCCCACCCCGATGAATAGTCTATATTCTCAAGTTAACTACACTCCATTCATTCCTTAGTGTTCCCGCAAGCACAGGCATTCCATTGCGCCCTTTTTGTTCTTAACAGCATATTTCCTTGTGCCATCATTAATGTTTTCATTTCAACATTACCATTGTGGTATTTTTCAAACACTTACCATTATAAATGAACAGGCGTATGCTAGTAATTGCAGTTGCCATATAATACTTGAACAGAACATTCCATAGCACAGGATATTTTAATATTCTAAATATAATCTTTTAATTTAGACTTTGCAAGTCAAACAGGCTTTCTTATTGTATGCTTCGGGAGAAATGGTCAACAGGGAAGTATAGAAATAATTTTCATTTAATTGGATTATGTAATTTTTTTACGTCTATATAATTACATCTAGCTAGAAGATGCAGTACAATTTTTTTTAATCCTTTATTCAGCAGTAAGATAGTGCAAAACAACATTTGGAACAGTACAGCTTTTTACAGTATGCTTATGGGAGTAAAATAGCAGAGCTAAAGAGCGTTCAAAGAAAGCAACATTGCATAACACATTCTACAGACAGACAAATATGTAGAGTACAAAAGAATAGGGAGCACAGTTTTAAAGAAAAATTTAAATAATAATAATGATAATAATATTAATAATAGAATTATAATTGATAAAACTCAATCTCTAGGACATTACATGATTTACATATTCTTCAGTCATATTCAATTCAAAGCAGTAAATGAGCTTTAAAACAAGCCATCTCTGACCTCTCTAGCTGCTTTTACTGTGAAGTACTTAATTTTCAAAGATCCTCAAATATCACACCAAGTCCTAAGACTGTAAAGTTGGGATTCAGCCAGATTCTAACTGCTCAGAAGCCTCAGAGGCTGTTAAAATATTAGCTTGTTTCTTATTACATTTTATTGCTAGAGAATCTTATTTTGAAGATTCATTTCTCCACAAAACCTATAGCTACAAAGGCAAATAAAGGTTTGTTTGAAAATGTGTTTACTGTTTGTTTAGATTATGCAAATACTTTAGTGTATATAGTCTGGATACATGTTCACTTTAAATAGAGATGGTATTAGAGAAAATATTTTGAAAAGTTATTCTTGCAAGACAACTAGAGACAAGCAAACCAATTAAAATTCACCCCAGCTCCACGTAACAATACAGCAAAACAAGTAGCTCTAAAGAGAATGCCGGGTAAGACAATAAACAGTATGGAGTGTTTAGAGTTTTAAGGCACTACCTAACCCACATTGAGTTTTAAGAAAATAAATGTGTCTTTACATGCATTAAGGTGCATTGAGAACTTAAAACCAATTCCTGGATGCATCTGGCTTCTATTTTTTCTGAACACAGCTAAACCGAGTGCAAATGAAAGCATCTGAATGCAAAGTGTGAATAGATTCATTTGAAATCATTAGATGTATGTATATGTATATATATATATCCATTTCGAAAACCATTTAAAAGTAAACACATAATCGCACCTAGTGTAAATGTATCCTAACTCTGGTGGGAGCACTCACTCCCTGGGGAAAAGTATTTGTAATCCACTATAATGGGGTGGGTATAGTCTCATTAAATTATCCCTGCTGGCTGGCTATATAGTCAAATCCCCACAAATGCAAGATGAGAATTGTACAATATGGAACTGTAAAATTTTGACCAGAGGCTTCTCACCACCAGTGCTGGATAGGCATTCTCAGGCTGGCAGTCAGTCCACACGTCCTGCCCGACAGCCAAATGAGAGGTCATGGCACACTAAGGAGCTCACCTCTCAAGTCTGTTCTTTTTTTCTTTTTTCCTCTATGGTGTCCTCAGCACAAGTCCCAGAGAATCTCTCTGGGATTCCCTCCTCTGCTTCCAGAACTTAGTACAGTATGACAGTATGGCAGCTTAGTTATCTCTGCTCTGCATGCAGCACAGTCTCCCAGATTCTGATGAATGCAGCTCTCTTTCATAGACAGCTCTGCACACGCAGCAGTCTCCTGCAAAACAGCCTCACATGTCTCTCTCCCTGGGCTCTCTGCAGCTCATTGCTGCTGCACAGTTCCTGGCACTGCTCCACACATGGCTAGCCTTAACTCCTGATCACTTTCTCCTTTCCCGAGCACCTCCTTCTAGTCCAACCCAGTGGCAGGGCTAAAATCATTGCCCCATAACTCCTCTGCTCTCCATCTTTCCTATACTGGGTGGGATAAAGGCTGGTAGTATGTACACTATATGCAATAACATGGGAGATGTTGGTACCTAAGAGTTTGATGTCATATAATATTTGCTGTGGCAGCACAATTGTGTGTATCACAGTAATCTGCCACAAACATGGGAGGTGCCTATGAAAATCTTCAAACACTGCCAGCATTGATGGAGGAATCTGTTCTATTTGTTTTCGTTTAGCCCGTGGGTTGAACGAAAAAAATTAGAACAGTGTATGGCCATCTTTAGAGAGTAATTTCACTTAGAGAGCCTTTGACATGTGGTGTGCGTTAAGTTGGGTTACTTGTTAAGACTAGCTTCATCGCTTTACACATTCAAACTAATTTATGGATACATTAATTTAGGATACATTTTTTTTTTAAAGAAGCATCTCCAGGTATAATTAATAGGATGCAGCCATGGAATAGTTAGTCCAGAGAATGATTCTGTCTGACCTTGAAAGGGTCAAGCTTCTGTTAGTGCTATGCAATAATTTTTTTGACATTACATGTAGAGTATTACTTTGAATGCTGTAGATCAGGGGTGTCAAACTCAATTTAATTGTGGGCCGCATCTACATTATGGTTGCCCTCAAAGGTATCTGTAAGACTATATAAATGTATCTAATCTTTATCATGATTGCCTCTGCATTTGATTATCACTGGTTTTAGTAATAACTTATTACCTGGATCTGAAAGTAGAAGTCTAGGAAATGGCCTGGTGGGCCGGATTTGGCCCCTGGGTCTTGAGTTTGACACATGTGCTGTAGATAGTCTAGGGGCATTTCTGTGGAAAACATACAGCTAAATATCTCGAACTAATGACTAAAGGAATGGGTTGGTCTAAAGTAGACATAAGTATGATGAAAGTCTTACTAAGATTATTACACAACAATGAAGGGGTTGAATACTCACCTTTCCTGGAAAGGAAGCTTCACTGGACTCCTTCCAGAACTGATGTGAAGACCTAGGCATTTGGGCACATAATATGTACCAAGGTGTGGTACGCACTAGGGCTGCGGGCGGACTCACTAGGGCTGCAGGCGGACTCACCAGGGCTGCGGACGGTCTCACCAGGCATACGGGAGGTCTCACCAGGGCTGCGGCGGTCTCCCCACGGCTATGTGCAGTGTCACCAGGGCTCTGCAGGGTCTCAGGAGATAGAGTGCAGGGTTAGTGCCCGAGGCTATGCTTCGGGCATAGCAGGCCAGACCACACACAATCAGGATGATTCTGTGTTGGCCCTCTTCTTCTCTGCCCCCCCAAAAGACAGAACGCCAGGGCCGGTCGTGGTTGCGTGTTAGTTCTGCCAGTGCTTTGAATAGATTTTTTTCAGCTGGCCAGCTGGGAACATGCAGCAACTCAGGCTTGTTCAAATAATATGGGCTCGCAGGCTCCTTTTTTGAACAGTAGGACCATCTGTGATAACTTGAATTATTTCCAAAAATCAGACAGTAATGCCACCTGTATTCATATTTGATTGTGCCAAAAACATTAGATGAGCCTTCTTGTCTTGATGAGACTCCATCACGTCAAGGTTAGAGGACAGCAGTCTTGGCATTGAACATACTGTTCTTTAAGCCAAGGTCAGAAAACCTTTTATGCCTCTAAACTCTAGTTACTTCGAGCTATAGGGCCTAAATATCTTACATGACCTCTGGTTACCTCCATCTACAAAGTTAAATGTCTTACATGTTGCTTACTCACACAACTCATTACATGCATTGTGCCATAAGGAGAGGGGAAGTCATCGAGGGGCGATATATTTCTCCTCGCTTTCTATCCTATGTACAGGACTAGCAGAACCCAGACCAGGTTTTTGGGTTGACTTTGGGTCTGAATAATCCAGCTCAGGTTTTGTGTCTCTGACCTGGATTGTTAATTGCTTAATGATTGATTATCCATGTGTGTGTGTGTGTGTGTGTGTGTGTGTGTGTGTGTGTGTGAAAAGTTGCTGAAAGTACTTTTGTTTTGTGAGGTGGCTGAGATAAGCTCAGCACCTAGTAGAGCGGAAACCTGCGTGTTTAGTAGGAGCCTGAAAGGCAAGGATTTGTTTTCTGTTTTAATTTGTTTTATTGCAACCTTTTAAATAAAAACTCACTGCAAGCCAGATAAAAGAAGGACTTTACTGCCTGGACTACTTTTTTTCCCAGGGAAGGTGATCCCCATTTGAGCTATACCCCACAGTATGTTTACAGTATGTATGTGTGTGTGTGTGTGTGCGTGTGTGTGTGTATATATATACATTTTTTAATAAATGCAAACTTACCGTATTTTTTTTTATAATGCGCACTTTTTCCCCCCCAAAAGGTGGGCAAAAATGTCAGTGCGTCTTATGGAGCGAATGTGTGAGAGCTCCCTCATCCCGACGCCTGGGACATGCAGTTCTGGGCGCCGGGCGAGTAGTTTTTTTGTACATTTAGCCCTGCTCCTGACAAGCAGAGCTAGATGTTTAGTGTGGAGCCGCCACTCGTTTTCATACAAGTGATCTGAAGGAAAGGAGCAGCGACAATCCTGTCCAGCCCCTCCCGCCACGGTTTTCGGGGTCCCCTGCTCCTCTGGGGGGCCCGTGACCACGGCACAGCAGCTCACCATAGAGCCCTTGGAGCATATTCTTTGTCTGATCTGTGTGATCACTGAGACCGTGGCGCTGTAATCACAGCGCCACCTGTCTCAGCTGTCACTAACTACAGTTGTCAGAACCCTACCCTCCCTGCGTCCTACGGTCCGCTGCGCCTTATGGATCGCAAAATACAGTAACTTTTAAAGCACACTTTGAAATATGTTCATTACCAAATATTAAGCTTGACAGTGTGATTCAGCAAGGATCATACATTTTCCCTATACAGAGGGTGAAGATGAGTCAGTGTGAACTCTGATTCTATCCTTCAGCAGAAATCACATACACACATTCCTAGGCCTTTGCACATGTGAGCAATGCAGATGGGAATATGGAAAAGCGAATAACCTGGAAAGGTAAGTGTTCCAGCCCAATATTCTTTATTCTTTCCAGCAAGAGCATAAACTGAGCTTTATGGAGACTTCCGGTTCCGGCGCCCTATGCTGTAACGGCGCTCCTCCGTCCCTCGTCCCGTCACAGCTCCAACAACTGACACCCTCGCCGCATCGCAACCGCAATTCCGGCCGCTCGAGCCCCGGAACACCTGCCCGCAATGGACAGATATGTAGAACGCCCGCAGAGGGCGAGGAGAGCCCTCCTGGAAACCGAGGCCGACGAGCCTGCCAACCCCAATATGGCGTCCGAGGCGATGCAACAAGAATCTCCTCAATTGCCCGCATTCGGGAAAAAAGGATGTCCTCACAAGTGGACCGCTGTTTGTTTGTTTTTATATGGTTTGTTTTTGTTAATTTTTATTTTCTTTTTGACCAAAAACTTACACAATCGATCCTTGCCCTGCCTACATCACCTCAGGGAACAGTTGACCTATTTTATGACTACATGGAAGTCGTACCTACCATAGCTGACCGTACCTCGGGGGTCCTCAACTCTGACCGCGGCCCACACAGTCTCTTCGGAAGCACTGGGACAACCGGAGAAGACTATTCTCTCTCGACTTGCTATATATCTTACCTCTTGCTTCTGCAACCCCTACCTCCATGGGACCCCCTCCCCCCCCCTGAAGATAGTAACGTGGAACATTAAGGGACTGAGATAACCGAACAAAAGGAGACAAATTCTTCGTCATCTTAAGAAATTGAAAGCAGATGTCGCCTTAACTGGCAATGGCTTTCCATGGTGATGCAACGCATGGGTTTTGGGGGGGTTTTTCTGAACTTCATTTCTACGTTGTATTCATCCCCACAGGCTCGCATCCTTACATCGGCCGCTATTTACCAACCGTTCTTTCTGCATAAAGGCATGAGACAGGGCTGCCCTCTATCACCCCTACTGTTCAACTTGGCATTAGAACCCCTCTCCAGGTCACTAGCTTCCTCCTCGATATATACTGGGTTCCGGACAGGCCCTCATGATTTAAAACTAGCTCTTTTTGCGGATGACATAGTTTAAAAAAAACTGAGCTTTATGTTACAGTATGTGAGAACAGGTATGCTTTAAAAGGGGTTGTCAAATTTTTACTAAAGGTGGAGCCCCGACTGTAGATTTTGATATCCTTCCTGCATTCTTTTTTTTTTTTTATAACAATTTTTTTAAATTTTGTTTAGCAAATACAAAATATCAGGTAATCAGGTAATATAAGATATGAGACAATGTACACTTAGTGGCTTAATAATACATACATTCCGAGTAAAGCACATTCAGAGGAAACACAGTACCTCAGAGGGAAGATTTCCATCTCAAGTAATTGTAAAACCTGATATCTGTTAAAGAGAGTAGGTGCATAGCGTACTATGGTTGCATTATGCTTTTCAAGCAAAAATAAAAACATAACCTAACTAGAAAAGAAAATATCTCAAAGTAGAATCTGTTTCTTATCATTCCAATCCTAAAATATAGTTAACCATAGGTCCTTAGATCAACCCGCGATCCAGCCCGTCGCATCCTGTCTCTATCCCCTTCAGGACCCCTGTCTGATACATTGAAATATCGCAAGGGCATGAGCTTTCAGTCAAATAAAACAAATCAAGCATTAAACCGAGCGGCCCGGATGGCCTCCTTAACCCTTTGATATAGATCTATTTGGGAGGGAGGAGATATACACTTCCAGTGCAATGCTAAAAGACAGCGAGCTGCTGTCAGGATGTGTGAAGCCAGTCTATTATATTTATTAAGTTGTGGAAATGGAAAACCCAGCAGGTAATGTATAGGGGTTAGGGGGAATCGTATCTGCAGTAACCTTTCCAGTGTATTCTGAACCATCCACAGAAGGCATGTATCCGAGGGCAGGTCCAAAACACACGGAATAGGGATCCTACCTGTGCATCCCCCCTCCAACAGAGTGGCAATATCGTCTGGAAGATTGAGTGAAGAAATTATGGGGTATGATACCATTGGAATAGTATTTTGTATTGGTTCTCTTTATAAACTGAACATATGGAAGATTTAGCTGCCGCTTTCCATATCATTTTCCATTGATCCTCGGTTATAGAGACACCCAGAATTTTTTCCCATTTTACCATATATGGATGTTGAACGTATTGTTCCGGATGCGGGACAAGCACCATTTGAACGTAGCGATCATACCTCTGGTAGAGGTGGATGTACTGCAGATCGAGATTCAAAGGGAGTTCGTTTATGAAAGATAAGGTTATTAGTTATGGATTGAGCGAAGTGTTTTATTTGAAGGTATGGAAACATTGTTTTGGAAGGTAAGTTAAACCTATCTTTTAGGGTAGGAAAAGGAAGTAGGGCTTTGGTGGTGCCATCTAATATGTCTTTGTAGGTGAATAAGTGTTTGGACCTCCATGGGAAGGACCATTCCTGTGACAGGCTGGATTGGAGATTGGGGTTCAGTATAAACGGAGTTAGGGATGGTTTCTCCACAGCCAGGTTGTAAGAGTATTTGGACTGGTTCCAAAGCTTCAGTTGCAGGGACAGAGTAGTTAGAAGCTGATCTCTGGACAACTTCGCCAGCCTAGACCATAACAAAGCCGAGGGGTGGGTGGACGCCATCCAGTCAAATTCTATTTCCGCACATCGCGACTGAGGGTTATGAGTGCATAACTTAGGTATGTTCCGGGGGTTGGGCCGCCAAGTAGTATTTGGAAATCTGTGGTAGCGCCATACCGTCTCTAGATAATGGGGCAAATAATATATTTTTGGATATGCGGTGACGTTTATCCTTCCTGCATTCTTAACTCTTAAGAAAATAAAGATTTAGTTAGCTTCATATTGTGATTTTTCTAACTGTATATGAGTGTTTTAGTCTATTTTGCTTTGTGAATGTAAATTAATGTTCTGTCACAACATGAATACTCATATGTATGTGCATAAATAATCAGGATATGCCTCCTTATTATCTCCTGCTGAAGCAGATCACTGAATCTGGGAAACGAGTACAGAATTAACCTCACACCACTGTAAGTATCAGTATTCTATGAATGGTAATAAAATGCTGTCTGCATGTGATGGTATCTGTGAAACTTAATGTGATATGAATAAGCTGAACAGTGGGGTATTGTGAGGTTATACAGTATATAAAATGTGAGGTTTGATATAAAATGTTTTGCTATGGTGGGCATGCAGTATATAAAGTAAAAGTAAATCTATTTTTTTTTAAATGGGCCCCCAGGAGCTTTTAGCCATAATGTGCTAGTATGCACAGCTTATTAGCAGATTATGACAGGCTTACCTGCCAAAACGATCCCCTCCAGTGATGCACTTCTCCCTTTCTGGTGCTTCAATCTTCTCGATATTCTTCTGGGTTTTAAGTGTTCAGTCACTTGATTGGCCGGGCCTCAATGATGTAACTCCCATGCATGCATACAGGAGTTACTTAATCTCGGCATGCCATGTCTGTGCACTGAGCTGCACATGTGCGGCTCAGCATACATAAGAAAAATTGCTAACAGGTATAAAAAAAGCTCTTATGACATAAAAGACTTACACAGTCTCTTCTGCCATAGAAATGCTGTCTATTAGCTGTTTTAAGCCTTTACTTTCCCTTTAGGAACTTATTTTTACATGTTGTTCAGTCATTTTGGAAATAAACTTTTATTTAATTATTTATACAATTGGTTCCCTAAATGTCTTGTATTAGTATATGTTTCTTTATCTATTATATGGTTTAGATACATTTTAATGTGTAATTCCAATTCTTCAAATAATATCATAACACGTATGTTACATTGGCTTGGATAGAAGCAATCCTCCATGCTGATGTAAAGAACTAGTCAATAAAAGTAATATACACGTTGAGATGTCACTTGCCACTTCTGGACAAGTCATAATCTATTTTCTATTTCCTCATGTTCTCGGTCGGTGTTATCCTCTACCCACTCTTTTTCTTGAATATTCCCATGCCCATTACTAGGGATACATTTTGAGTTTGAGCCAACCATGAGTTTGATCTGAACTCTAGTTGTCCGCAAGTTAGAAAAATTACTCATGTAATTTGTGATTTTTGAACTGTGGTCAGGTGACTTCAAAGAACCAATAGTGGTTCCAGCAGCTTTTGGCAGTGTGTGTGGAGACTTGCAGTAGATAGGGATAGCTGACAGACTAAACAGTGCTATAATAAGTGCTGTATTGTGCTACATTATGCTACATTATAGTGAATTGCAGTGTGGTTGGTGACATGCACCCCCCCCCCGGCTTTTTCAAATTGCAAAAGCCAATAGCAGGCTGGCCATTGCACCCGCCCACTGAGCAGAGGAGTGAAACTGAGAGAAAACGTTCTCTCTCAGGTCTGCTCTTCTGTTCTGCTCAGTGGGTGGGTTTCAATAGCCAGTCTGCTATTGGCTATTTCAAATTAAAATAGCCAATAGCAGTTCGGCTATTGCTGCTGACTGCTTACATCCACCTGTCACCTGCAGAAGCTAGCCAGCAGGAGAATGGGGCCACGCAAGGGGGGGGATTGTGTGTTGCGCTGCAGAATGGGGGCTGGGGGTGCAAGTAGCTGGTCTTGCCTAAGGTGCAAAAAAGTCTAGCACTGACCCTGAGTGTACTCCCCTTGTATTAATGGCTGTATTCTGCTATATTGTGTGTTACATATTATTTCATACCACCTGTGTTCACAGTACATTGACCCAACAGTCCTTTTTAGGACTACTATTTGTATGTGTCATCAACAACTTCTGTAGAGAGCAGATGTTCTTCACGTGCAGCTAATAGTGGAAGAGCAGGTTCTGTATCAGCATGACAAAGTGATGGTTGGGCTGCACCTTTAAAGGTAGGGCACATCTGCTTTTTCTTTCTGGTAGTGGGTGTGCCAGGTTACGTGGGGGGAGTTTGTGAAGTGGCTAACATTCACTGCCTCTTTAGCAGAAAGTGCATTTCAGTCAATGTAGCTTGTAAATGCTAAGCATCAATTGAGTCTGCAAAGTTAGTAATTATGCTGTTTTGTTTTTTCACAAAAGTTTTATTGTTTTCAGTTAAACATCAAAACAAAATGGATTATGTCTGTAATATAAGACCTACCACCGAACTAGGTCTTATTTTCGGGGTAGGTCTTATATTACAGAAATGCCCGAAGATAGCGCTAGGTCTTATTTTTGGGGTAGGTCTTACTTTCGGGGAAACACGGTAGTTGTGCTGAAGTAGAACATTAGATTGTGTACATATAAAGCACTATGATGGTGTTATGATGTTAAGTTAAGTTGGATTGAATCAAGTAAGAAAAACCATCCTATTAGTGTACAGTAATACAATCAACTTTGGTTTCATTCTGGGGGTCAAGCCCAGAGAGAAAAAGCTATATGGAATGGAATAGGATGATAAAGTGGGTTCGGTGTTATATGAACAGATAGGCTGTCAAATTTTGGGAATCGGGAAAATATAAAGTAGATATAGACTTTCATGGGTCAGATGGGCACTATGTGGGTCGATCAAATCTGTAATTGAGTTGGGTCAAAGTTTAGCGGACTATCATAGGTGATCCAAGCTCCCCAATTTTTTTTTAATTTGACATCGGTTAGGATTGCTGTGAGCTGTTCATTAATAATTGCGACGGTAATATGATTTTTAACTTCCACATACTTAAGCACAGCGAATTTCCAAGATTTAGCAATGGTTTGTTTTGTGGCCATGAATATGTGGGATATTAAACACTGTGGACGGTTACTTATGCCCATTATAGGTTTGTGTAAAAGCGCTTCCCATGGGTTTTTGTTTAGATTGCAGCTTAATACAGTGTTGATTAAAGCATAGATTCGGGTCCATAGACGTTTAGCTATGGCACAGTCCACCATATATGTTTTATAGTGCCCAACTGTCCACAGCCTCAAAAGCAATGAGGAGAGTGAGAGGGAAAGATTTTGTGGATGAGGGTCAGAGTTCCCCACAAGGTCACCGCTGCCGCCCCTCTGTGCTCTGCCGCCCCGAGGCCAGGCCTCGGTGGCCTTGTGGGAAATTCGGGCCTGAGTGTAGTACCAACGAAATAGCACTTTATAAGAGTTTTCCTGTGAGAGGACGTTTCTCAGTGGTTTCTAAAACAGAGCCATTAATTATACTTTAGGTGTACAGAAGTGAAAACTACATGACACATAAAAATTGAATTGTAACAGGGCTATTCTTTAAACACAAGTTATATAAGCTTATATTTTGTAGGATCTATTGTAGATCAACCCAGAGTAAAATACAAACTGGCCTCACTGTATTATCTACTATACACTACTCTGCCCTAGATCACCTAATTCGAAGTTCACTCACAGAGGATTAGTGGAGGAGTTAAGCAGTGCAGACACAGTGACAAAGGTTCCCCAAAGTCCCCCAAAGCTGCTGTTGGTTTTACAGGGCCTCTTTTAGTGTAGCACATATTCAGTCAATGAATCCTTGGATGTTTGTTGCATATCAATTTAGTTAATGTTTCTCGCTCTTATCTGCTATCTTTTGTAGTCATTATGCAATCTTTGTAATAGTATTTATTATAGCTTCAATGTTCATTGACTAAAGGCTTCTTACACAAGTCCCAATCAATACACTCTAGTTCAATCCTTCCTGGTGTCACTGCAACATAGGACACAGTAGCCACTAACAACCAGCCCTCTATGGTGAAACATTTTAATAGAGGAAAGAAAGTTCTAAATGCAGGACTGAGCTTGGCTGATGCCAATGTTCTGTAGGCACAGCTTATGCAGCTACATAGTTTGTACCCTGATAATCAGTATACTGTACAGAATACTAAAATGACTGTACTAACATGTGCAGTCATGTAAATAAAAACCATATACAGGGCCTTGCTTAAGCCATATCATCAGTGTTGTACAGTGTTGTATAGGCTCCTCTTCTCTTTTGAAATTGCTTACTCTTACTTCACTGTCAAAGTGTGCATTGTAAGACACAGCAAGTCATAAAAAGCCCACCTCATTTTCTAGCTAGAGGATGTCCAGCATCTTACTATGCTCCCCTACCTTACTGTCCCGGACTCCCCCATTCATTCATTCATTGGATTTCAGTTAATTCAATCACGTAGGCTCAGATTCACGTGTGGGCAATACCTAGGGTTGTCTGCATGCAAATGCAGTCTGCCTAGGAACACCCAATTTTACAGACTGACATCTGACCTTGCTGTCCATAAAAGCATTTTGATATTTCATCCGAAGCACAAACCCACTGCTTGCATCAGGCTTGAGTGTTTTTGAGAAGAATACTGAGTATGCTGGGGTTCCAAGAGCCAAATAGTAAGTTTTGTAGGGCCTTATGCGACCCCTGGGCTGTAAGTTGGGTTTCTTAAAAAATAATAATTTAAGTGATAACATTTTTACTAGGTGCTTCTCAATACACATCCAAAACTTGACTTATGACAAGAATTGCCCTTTCTTTTTCCAGATATTGTGCCAGTTCCACTAGTGCTGATATTTTGAACTATCATTAAACAGCAGTCTTTTATATATTATACGGAATTCAGAGTAACCTCTCCTCTTACCCAACGCAAATAATATGTGAGTTGCACTTTCCAAACTTTCTCCAGAACTATCCACACACACCAGATATTAAACAGTCTTAAAAATGACATCTTCACAAAAAGCACCTTTCAATCAAAAGGAAAATTGATCAAACTAAATTACATTAACCTTAAGCTAGAAAAATGGAATCCACTTTACCACACATCCAATTCTACCTTCCCTAAATATCATAAAAATGTGAAAGATGGGTTTGTCATTGAGTGTCCTGATGTGCAGTAAAAACAATTCTGAGTGCGGTGATACACATAATAATAAGAATTCTACGAGGCTGCAAAGCAAAGGGAACAAACCGGGCTTCAAACATTCCACTCATATTTCTTACGTTACAGAACAAAACAACCCTGCCATCCAGTACGTAACATTTATTCCATTATGACAGGACAAAGATGTCAAGGAAGCCAAGAACAGACCAGTTTATATTAATGTTCAGCTGGCATTAAAGGGTACCTGTCATTCCTAAATAAATAAAAGCACCAGGCCGAACTAATGTTTTAGCTATCAATTCACTAAAAATACAGCTATAGTATGAACCTGATTAGTAGTAGAGAAAGGCACACCCAAAATTTTTAATATGTTTCTTTGCGGCTTAACAAAATAGGAGTCTTTAAATGGTGCATATATTGGGGGAAATGGGTGTGGTTACGGGGGCGTGGCCACTAAAGGGTGTGGCCACTGAGGGGCGCTGTAAAGCTTTCTCGCACAGGGTGCCTAAAGGCCTAAGGCCGGCCCTGCCTGAAGTGAATAGCCGAACAGTGTTCTGCTCACATCACTTCAGGTCGGTCATTCACTTGGCTGCCTACGGCAGCTTAGTGAATAGACCCCTTAGTCTTAAAGCTAAATTATGGGCCAAAGTAATAAAGAGATGTTGTACTATTACAATTAATTTTCATAGATTCACCTTTACTTTTCTGGTATAAAAAATGTTATACAGGATTTATATAGTGCTAACAGTTTGAAAAGTGCTGTACAAAATGAAGGAAGACACAGTTACTGTACAATACAATGCAAGACAAGAGAGCTAGGATGCCCTGCTTATGAGAGCTTACAAGGGAGATGTGAGTGATACAAAAGGTAGTAACTGTGTTAGGATAAATTGATGGAAAAAGAAAACTTTCAGTTGTTAGGGGTTGCCTAAAGGTGGACAGAGTAGAAGATAACTGGAGAGATTGGTGTATGGAATTCCAAAGAAGGGGAAAGACTACAGAGAGGTCCTGGAGGTGAGGATGGGAAGAGGTGTCAAGAGAGCTAGAGAGCAGGAGGTCATAGGAGGAGCAAAATGAACCATTTGGGTGATATTGTGAGATGCCATAGGTGATGGAGCTCAGGGCAGAGTTGTGGACACCTTTGTATGTTGTATGTATTTTGTATTTTTTGTGGTGTGAGTGGAAACCAGTGGAGTTGTCAAAGAGGAGGGGATTGTAATAGTCAGGGCAAGCAATAGCATGGGAGTTAATCAGTATCTTGATGGTGTCATTGGTAAAGAAGGGGCATATTTTGGATATGTTACAAAACTGAAGGTGCTGAAACTTGGACAGTAATTGGATCTGGAGCATGAAGGACAGGTGAGAGTCCAGTATTATACCTATAACTCTGGTATGAGGGGAGGTACTGATAGTTGTGTTATTGATCTTGATTAAAAGATCAGGGGAGGAGGCGTGGGGAGAGGAAATATTCTGAGCTCAGTTTTGGAAAGACTGAGGCTTGGAAAATAGTGTGACATCCAGACGGATATGCCGGTTAGTAAATTAGTAATGTGCGGGAAGATCGGGGGTGGTGAACTGAGTTGTAGAGCAATAGATTTGGATGTTGTCAGCATAGAGATGGCATTGGAAGCTATGAGAGGCAATAAACTGTCAAAGGGAGGCGGTAGATAGAGGGAGGGGTACGAGGACAGAGCCTTGGGGGACACCTACACATAGAGGAAAAGAGACCAGGAGATGGACTTGTAAGTGACAATGAAGAAGCACTCAGATAGGTAGAAGGAAAACCAAGAAAGAGTCTTTTTGAGGAGGAGCAGGTGATCAATTGTATTAACGGTAGCAGAAAAGGCTGCTAACATAAGTACGACTAGTGACCATTGGTTCTCCACATTTATTGATTTTCTTTATCCACATTTACACTAAGAGAATAGGGTATTTTAAGGCATTTCAAGTGATAATCAGTTAAAAATCGAGACGTATGGCGGTACAGGACTATACATAAAAGGAAAGTGTGAGATTTCAGTTGGGCTTTAAATTCATCCCAGAAGCAAGGATGTAAAATTCTGTTTTGTAATGCTTTCAGGTTGGGACTCATGGTTTTCCCAGGAACCCTGCATTAATGAGGCAGCCTGAGGCTGTTCCCTCAGACGGCATCTCTTTGGGTCATGTTGGGGGGTGGCAGCCAAAAGGGCATGGCTGCTCTGCTGCACAATGCTTGTGCCCCCTTTCTAGCCAGAGCATTCCAGTTTGCAAAGAGCTGGGCCGGGAGACGTGTAATGGTCATAAACATCTCCCCACCCAGCGCTTAGCAACGTAAGACACTCCGGCCTCCATCCCTCCCAGCTCCTGGCAACTAGTAATATCATTGGTTAGCAGGAGCTTGGCATGACGCTGGCCAGAGCGATACCTATCCCCTGCCACGAGCCCCCTTCCCCCGTCAGGCAGAGCGTCCATCTCACACAACGTCCACCCCTTCGCGTAGGAAGGTAGAAAAACATAGTATGATATATGATTTACTGGCAAGTAATAAGTAAAAAGACTAACAAGGTACAAGAGTTGAGAATAACCTTTGCTACATATATGCAAAAACACTTGATAGCCCATACCTTCTCCTGCTCATACCTTTAACATGCTCCCTTGTCACCTTATTCGCATGCTGGAGTTGTGAGTCCTATGTAAGCTCTGCCTCAGTCTGCGACAGAGCTTACACTGGACTAATGGCCTGCCCAGTACTCTCTCATGACAATGTTTGAACCTTGTGGTTGGTTACTTAGGCATCCCAAAAGGAAGGGGTGAGGGTTACATTCTCCCCCATACTCCCAAGTATTGGGTATTTTCAAGGCCTCTGGCAGGCAAACTAAGCAGCAGGGGAGTGGGGCAAAGGTAAGTATTACTGGAATGGAGAAAGGGCTAATAAGTGAACATGTCTCCTTGCCCATTCAAGGCAAAGTGATGGGGTCTGTTTAAAGCTCACCACCAAGTTACCTTATACTCGCCTTTCCAGCACTTCCCTGACACTCTTTCTTTCAAGGCTGTAGTTGCAAAATATGCTAGTGTTTCTGGCTGCTGTAGCTGGAGAAGAAGCAGGATTTTGCCTTATCACCTTCTTTGGGGTCCATAGGTGACAGGGGTCCATAAAGACCCCTGATGTCCCCATAAAGAGAACCTGTCACTGTATCTAAGCTATCACATAGGGATATTGTTTGCCCCGAAGGGATAGCAATCAAAATAAGTGTAAAAAAAAGTTTAAAAAAAAATTTAAGTCACAAAAAATTTTTTTTTAAGTACCCCGCTTCCACATACATGCACATAAAATGCAAACATGTGTCACCTAAGACAATGCTTGCGCCACACATGTTACATATCATTTCAAGAGTTGGAGAGCAAGCAATAATACTAGGGCCATCAATCACTGTTAATACTAAACTGATAAGTGGTAAAAGATTTTAAAGTGTTGCCTATATGCAATTTTGGGTATTGTAGTTTTTTCTGATTTCACAGACACACACAATTTTAAGGCCTGAAATATTTGGTGTCTATTTACCTGATGTGGCCCCATCTTTTATATTTTACAAAACAAATGGGTAATAATAAATGTTTCCTAACATAGGGATCTTGTTTGCCCCCGAAGTGATAAAGGATGAAAGCGGGTTTGTAATATACAGGGGTACAGGTACTTCTAGAATGAGATCTTAATAGGTTGGACGTGATGGACTAATGTCTTTATTCAACCTCAAATACTATGTAACTATGTAACTATGTAACGTAGGGAAAAAAACATTTTTTCTCAATTTTCCGTACCTTTTTCTTTATATAGTAAAAGTAAAAACCCCAATGGTAATTAAATACTACCAAAAAAAAAAAAGCTCTATCTGTCACAAACAAATGATAGAAAATTCATTTTCGCACAGCGTTGCATGACTGAATAAATGTCAGTCAAAATACCTCAGCTCTGAATACTGAAATATGGCCTGGACAGGAAGGGGGTTTAACACCCTGGTCTTCAAGTGGTTTAGCAAATCCCATCCTATTATAATGTGTATATAAAACATTTTAATGCTTTTCTATAAATTCCCATACTGGATTTTCTTCTGTAGTCCTAATCTTTATGCTAAAATGTTTTTTCTTAAAAATCAATAAACATGCATGGTAACATTGCAGTAACACACTTTCATACATTGCAAATGTGCTATTGTAACACTTACCTACTGTAACAACCTATGTATTTTACATAATATTATTGCTTTTTTGGCCTGTAATCCCCTGGGAATTCAGAGCAATATTGGTGTTATTTTGCCTCAAGCTGTGCATGTTTACAAGGTGAATTTGCATTTACTTTACTGGTGTATTTGCAAATACATCCCAGCGACAGAGCCACGGGGATGTATGGAACGCAAACTGGCGAGCCTATTAGGCACTGTGAAAAGGCGATGTAACAGAAACAAGCTGGAGAGCTGAACTTTGCCTCACATGCAGGTTAATTTCACACATACAATTTGTCGCTGCTTGTTTTATTATGTGTGATAAAGTTCTGTAAACTGGTCAGAGAAAGAGTAGAAACACCGAACACAATTTTTGTCCTCCAAAGCCAACCCTTGATGATACCTGGCTACACATAGATGACAATGGTGCACCAGTAGGTCCAGACTGAAAATCTGGCATTTCTCACACCTTACTGTAATAGGAGTTTTTTTTCCCCCAGTAAGATCCTATTATAGCAAAATTCAGTGAGGTCTTTGTAGCATAGTCTATAATAACATGAAGGCCCCTGGAGCCGCCTATTGAAAGGGAGCCTTGACTGCCAGAAGCATTGGCTTTCTGATTAGGTTACCAAGTACAGGCTATGTAAAATAACCCTGGATTGGCTATGAATACAAAAGGTGCTAGGGGGGCTATAGCTTTGCTGTAAGGCTTTAACAAAGTACGTGCCAGCATCCAGTTGATCGCTATCTCGTAGAGAAGTTGCCCGTCCGCCCAATGCAAGGAACTTTGCACAGCTTTATTGGCTATTAGGCCTTGCCAGAGAGAAATATAACTTTAATGGGCTATGCCATCAAGCTAAAGTTTGAGTCAGTCTAAATGCCTGTCCGGCCCTAATAGTAAGGACAGGTCCCTTACGTGAGGATTGTTTAGGTGCTCTCAGCATGGCTGTCACTGCCACTAGTTTATGGTTATATATGTCATGTTGGAATTTCCAGTAAAGCTGTGGCCTTGCCCCTTTCCAACTTAATCATGTCCCATGTCTTGTTTTAGGCTTAAGGCTGCATAAGCTTTTATAGCGTTGATTTGTAGACCTATGCTTCTCGGCAGTCATAACCCTAACACATGCCCCTTATTTTCTTTTTTTTTCAATCTTTTTTTATGGGAAAGTCTGTAAATAATTATATAAAGCATAAAAAGGAGTCCAAATTGTTTTTTCACACACAGAAGGGAATAGAAACATTTGGTTTGGTTACAGGGTAATTCTTGAGGACAGTAGAGAACGTGTCACTATATAGTCCAATAGATGAAAAGAAATTGGGCCTTGTTTAATAGCTTTCACATCTTCCTCCTTGTGGATTTGAGGTCCAATGAGCTGGAGTTCGCAATATGTTACTGATGTGGAAGATGTAAGAACCAGCCTGAACTAAAAGGTAATAGAGCTAAACGTTCCTGAGTATTTAATTCTGTACACTATGTTTAGATGTAAAGCAGTGGCGTAACTACCGCCATAGCAACCCACACGGTTGCTATAGGGCCTGGGGCAGAGAGGGGCCCGGTCAGAAGCAGGCAATTACAGAAATCCTCTAATGTCCCTTAAAAAAAGGCTGCCGCTACACCAGGGGCCTCTCGCGTGCAGGACCATCTCTAAGCGTGGTCAGGGGGAAGGAGTCACATCCTGCAGCCTCTGTGCTGCAGCTGTTTCCAGGCTCTCTCCCCTCACAGAGACATTTTTGAGCTGTCCATTGAGGGCCAGCCGTCGGAGTCTCCCATCATCTCTACTCTGTGCAGACTGTCTGTGAGGCCCCAAGGCCAGGCAGTGCCCGAGGCCATATGAACTGTGTGTGGTTCTCCCAGCCCCAGCGGCTGGTGGCTCTCTTCTAAACAGACAGAGCTGCTCTGCTGTCTCTTCCTGCTGTCAGGAGGCCTGAGATCTCTGGGAACAGAGAACCAGGTAATTGAACCTTTCACTGTATGTTATGTACTATATATGGATATGTACTGATTGAGCCCTGCCAAGAGCTTAGCCCTGTATACATATGTGTATGTATGTATGTATGTATGTATGTATGTATTTATGTATGTATGTATGTATGTATGTATACACACGTATATATGTGTGCTATGCTGGCCAGGGTGCTATCCTCTCCCCTGCACCCCCTCAGTGGTTTCAGGTCATTTTCATCCACCCCAGTGTTCTCCCTGTCCCATGCTGCCAATTTCCATCCTGATGTGCTTCTGTACTTTCAGTACACTTGTTAGTACACTCCGCATTCGTGGTATGCCTGGCAGGGTTTAGGAGATGTGCACCGCTAGGGTAGGGTAGGGTAACACAGAGTGCAGAGGTCACTGACCTATATGTTACACTACTGATTTCTGGACCCTGCTTTACACTGCTGACCTCTGCACTCTGCTTTACACTGCTGATCTCTGGACCCTGCTTTACACTGCTGATCTCTGCACTCTGCTTTACACTGCTGACCCCTGCACCCTGCTTTACACCACTGATCTCTGCACTCTGTTTTACTCCACTGACTTCTGCACTCTGCTTTACACAGCTGACCTCTGCATTCTGCTTTAAGACATTGATCTCTGCACCCTGCTTTACACCGCTGACCTCTGCATTGCTGTATAATGTATTGCTGGGATTTGTAGTCCTCTATAGTTGGCGGTATTCTTCATTGCTGTATAATGTACATTATGTACATTATAATGTATGCTGAGATTTGTAGTTCCTCTTCAGATTGGAGTCAGTGGCAGAACTACCAGGATCACAGCTGCAACCGTGACCTGGTGCTCCACCACTGACTCCAAACTGTAGAGAGACTACAATTTAGGCCCACCAAAATCCTCAGCACCAGACCCATGATGCTCTTAATCCGGCTCTGCCTGCCAGGCAGCCGCAGTGTAGCAAACCAGCGACAGAATGATTTCTTCTGAGGTCAGAGCCAGCAGGAGCAGAACTAAAGAGAAGGAGACAGTTGGTTGAAGGTAGGTTGCGGAGCGGGGGATTGGAGGCGGTTTGGGGGCCCCATACAAAATCTTGATATGGGGCCCTGTGATTTACAGTTAGGCCCCTGATGTAAAGCTACATAGTGTAACCCATGCAGGAGTTTTTTTTTTTCCATGTCTTTTTTTGTTTCAAATAAGTTTTATTGAGGTTTAACAGGGATCCAACAGAAGGTACAAATAAAAGGTGTCGGCCCGCATGCGGGTTCAGATACATAACATTGTTAAACATACAGTCGGTTTAGGAGTCACATTAGGGATAGGTTGGGTGAGATACCAGAGAAGGGGATGAGAGGGGAGTGTCTACCTTAGCTTCCCATATATATTGCATTCCATTAGAAGTTTCAGTTAAATAGTTTCGTCAGCTTGATCGGTTACCAAGGTACACCTGAGATACTTGGAGGTATAAATGTGTCTTGATATGTATGGCCAAAATTGAGTTACCATTGTGGGTATGAGCTGTTGTTAGGTGTATCTTTGGTGTCCCTTGTAGGGATGGTTAGAAATTCGAGAAGAGAAGGTTAGACAGCAGAAATCAATGGAAGTAAAAGGGAAAGGGAACGACAGGGTGGGTGATAGAGGAAGGAGCTGGGTCGGGAGTGAGATATAGGGGGGTGGGAGGTATTGAGCGTCGAAGCTCAGTTATAGGAGAATCAGTGGACAATGGGGGGTGGTCCGTGAAGAGTGGTTGCTAGCAACTGGAAGGTGATTCAGTTTAGTGTAGCAAAGTCAGTGGTACTGGCAAAGCAAGTCCAGCAGGCTCATAGTTTTCTGAAGCTATACAGTTTGTCCTGTTTAGTGGCTAAGAGCTCCTCCGTCTCGCAGACTTGGCCAACCTGAACAAGCCACTCGCGTATTGTGGGTGTTTTGTCTGTCCGCCAGTGGCGGGGTATGATCGTGCGTGCTGCGCTAATGAGGTGTCTATGAAGTAACTTAAAAGCGCCCATATGTTTGTCAGGTTCCCAGTGGAGCAGGGAATATGTGAGGGTGAATGGAGGTGTAGTTCCTGTGATTTTGTGGATGACATTGTGCACCTTTTTGCCAGAAGGGTTGTACCTGGGTGCAGGACCAGAAGATGTGCGTGAGGGTACCTTCGTCCACGTGGCATCTCCAATAAAGTTGGGATATGGACGGATAGATGCGGTGTAATAGGTGGGGGGTCCTGTACCAGAATGTTAGTAGTTTGTAATTTGTTTCCTTCATTTTGCTGTTGAACGCGCATTTATGGGCTGCCAAATAAATTGCAGTCCATGCGTCGTCGGTGAGGGTAGTCTGGAGAGCCCGTTCCCATTTAGTATGCAGGTGAGGTACTTGTGGGGGAAGGCCTTCCTTAAGCAGGTTGTATAGCGAGGAGATTAAGTGTCTGGTTGGGCCTTTGCCCAGGCAGAGAATCTCGAATGGAGTGAGGTTCCTAGAAGTGGAGGATCGGCGCAAGGGGGTCATCAGGAAGTGTCGGATTTGGAAGTAGATCCATCAGGGAAATGATCCTCGTTTTGTGAGAACGGAGAGGTCGTGTTTGGTAGCAAATGTTCCTGACCTGAAAAAGAGGTGTGCTCTTGAAATCCCTGGTGACACCTGGAGGAAAGTCTTGGTTGTGCATCAAAGGTTCCATTGGGCTGTGCAGGGAGGTGAGGGTGTTAAGATGTTGGGTGGAGGAAAAGATTTCAAGGATTGCTCCAATGAGAGGGTGGGTAAGATTCTTTGTTGGCCATAGTGCGGGTCTGAGCCATACTAGAGAGGAGAGCAGGGTGTCAGACACCGCGTCTTCTAGTGTAGTCCACATTTTAGTCTCCGTGTGGAGGTGCCAATGCAGGACTCTCGTGAGGTGTGTAGCTTTGTAATACAGGTACATGTCTGGGATTTCTAGGCCTCCTTTGCTTTTGGAAGCTTTAAGTAAAGACCAGGATATGCGGGGATGACCGTCATTCCACACAAATGAAGAGAAGATAGTGTCTAGAGTGCGGAAAAAAGAGTGTGGCAATTTGATAGGGATGGCTTGGAAAAGATAGAGGAGCCTGGGGAGTACATTCAATTTCAATAAAGCTGCCCTTCCAAACCAGGAGAAAGCGTGTAGTTTCCAGGATTCAAGATCCTTTAAAATGGTCTTGCGTAATGTTGCAAAGTTGGAGTCATAGGGGTTGATTTACTAACCTTATAAACACACCACGAACATGTATACACCTCTGTAGTGTGTTCCCTCCCAGCATGATCTATGGGTGGAATCTAAACACCTTTGTAGTGTGTACACACCCAGCAGGTGTGTTGTGCAAAGCCCTGCCCTGAATTGCAAGGTGATGTTGTGTAAATTAGCTCTACATTGTGTTGCTTGCGTTGATGAATGCAGGAATGTAAATGCATGAGCTAACCATTTTTGTCTAAACTGTGAAGCAGCATTATATATGCATCATGTGCATGATTTTTCCATATATGGCATTAGTGGAAATATGCTTTTTGGTTGATAAATACGCTTTGCTGTGTAAAAATCACACGCACCTGGTGCGTGCGTGTGTTTAGGTTAGTAAATCACCCCCATAGAGTCGGGAGAGAGGTCAATTTGATCCCCAGGTATGGTATATGGTCAGAGCGCCATTAGAAGGGGAGTGAGGATTGAAGGTGTAATTTTGTTGTGTGTGGTATGTTGAGGGGCATTATTTCAGATTTGGTAAAGTTTATCTTTAGGTTGGACATCGTGCCGTAGAGTTCAAAATTGGTCATCAGGTGTGGTAGGGAGGTTAGGGGGTCCAAAATCAAGAACAGTAAGTTGTCAGCGTATGCCATTGTTTTGTGGGTCGTGGGACCTACCGTGACACCTAGGATCTCACGGTCATTTTGTATTATTCTAATAAACGGTTCCAGGGTCATTGCAAATAGTGAGGGTGATAGAGGGCACCCGTGGCAGGTCCCATTGGATATTGGGAAACTGTCCGATTAGGCATCCCATCATCCTTACCCTGGCTCTGGGACATGAGTAAACAGCTTGTAGCCAGTGTAGCATTCGGTCCTGTAGTCTAATGTGTTTAACCTCGAACATGAAGTCCCTAGTCACCCTGTCGAACGCCTTCTCCGCATCTGTGGACAACACTAGTGTCTCCAATTTTCGGGTCTGCACCCAATGGATGAGGTTGAGTGCTCTCGTGGTGCTATCTTTGGCTTCCCTGCCAGGAATAAATCCCACCTGATTGGGGGATATCAAGTCGGGTAGCAGCAGGAGAAGGCGGTTCGACAGGGCCCTCGTAAAGATCTTCAGGTCTACATTGAGCAAGGATATGGGTCGGTAACTGGTGCAAAGTTGGGGGTCTTTCCCTTCTTTGGGGATTACGGTGATGTGAGCTTCTAGGTGTTGTGGGGGTGGGTGACGGTCGTGTGAGAGGGAGTTGTATGCTGATAGCATATGTGGCATCAGGGTGTTCATAAAGGACTTGTAATATTGGGACTTGAGACCATCTGGTCCTGGGCTTTTGCCTGGTTTTGATTGTTTAAGGGAGATCTGAAGTTCTTCTACCCTGAGGGGGCTGTTGAGGTTGGCCAGGAGTGCCTCGTCTATGGTAGGCATGTCTGCCTTTGACAGAAATTGGTAAATTTGGCGTAGGCGGTCTTCGGTAGTGGGTTTCGTCTGGGCAGTTTGGTCTAAATTGTATAGTGTGGCGTAGTATTCTTGAAAGCAAGCTGCTATCTCCGGTGGAGAGTGTACTAATTTGCAAGGGGATTTTTGGATATTGTGGATATGGGAGCTAAGTTTTTTCGTGCGGACAGCCCTGGCTAGGAGTCTGCCACATTTGTCTCTCTCCGAGTAGTAGTGCCCCATCCAAAGGGTGAAGGCGTGCCGAGTTTTGGCTGACAGGATACTTAGCAGTTCTTGTCTGGTGTCAGTCAGCAAGAGTAAGTCCCGTTGGCTAAGGATTCCTTGTGGAGCATTTCTAGTTTGTGAAGCTTGGTCATGAGGGTCTGTATCTGCGCCAGACGTAATTTCTTTAGTTTCACTGCTAGAGAAATGAGTCTCCCACTGATAAAGCATGTGCTTCCCAGGTGATCATGGGGGACGTTTCTCCTGTCGCGTTGAGGGTGAAATATTCCTTCAAATCCGAGGAGAGTGCGTCAACATTGTGTATCTCCTTAAGTAGGGAGGGATTCAGGCGCCATGAGGATTGCTGTAAGGATGTGGGGGGAGATAGAGAAGGTAGCTTAAATTGGTGCGTGGTCGGAGGAAACGATGTTTCCTATTGTCGAGGATTGGAGTCTGGATAGGTCTGATTGAGATACGAAAATGTAATCTATTCTTGAGTATTTAGTGTGGATGTGGGAATAATATGTGCAGTCCCGGTCGGTGGGGTGGAGAGTCCTCCAGGTGTCACACAGGTGTAAGGACTTCAGGCACTTTTTCAAGAATTTGAGGGTCCAGTAGGGCAGTGAAGATCTACTGTCTGAGGTGTCTATCAGGGGATCTAGAGGGGCATTGAAATCTCTGCCTAGCACCAGCATTCCTTCTGCAAAATCAGATAGCTGGGAGATGAATTTGTTGAGACAAGTAGCGTGGTGATTGTTCGGTGAGTATACGGAGGCTATCGTTAGGGGAGTTCGGTCTAAGAGGCCTTTCAGGGCGATATAGCGTCCCTCTGGGTCTTTGAGTTCCCCCTGGATTGGAAAAGGGACATGTTTGTGTAGGAGGATAGATACTCCTCGTGATTTGTTGGAGGGAAAGGATGCATGGTAGGCTGTGTGGTAATGGCGATCGACAAGTTTAGGTTTTGTTGTGTTTGAAGTGCGTCTAGTGAAGTAAGGCAATGGAGGCCGAGTGTTTGTTCAGGTCGCCCAAGATTATAGAGCGTTTTTCAGGTGCATTAGGGCCTTTTGCATTGAGAGAAACCAATTTCAGATCGGATAAGGTCCCCATTGTCTCTATCTTGGGTGAGAGGGAGGGTGGGTGTAGGACAGGGGCGGGAAGGTGAGGGAGTCGTAAAAGGAGGTAGGGGTGGGTAGGAAGGAAAAGCGGGCAGGAGTTGAGGAGAGTGAAAAGGGGAGAAGACTGGTAGTGAGGAAAAACAGTGAAGAGTAAACCCCAGAGGTGTCCCCGTGTGTGCAGTGCGTGACGACGTAAGGCAGCACAGGGGTATGGTACGAGCAGAACTCGGAGTGTGGGCTGTTTAGGGGACGGTCAGGCCTGTGGGTAAGTTTGGGAGAGCGAGGAGGGTTCGGGACAATGACCGCTTCACTTGAGGGGTGGGACAACCGCGGCTAGACGGTCGAGGAAGTGACTATGCCTATGCCAGTCTGCGACCCAGCTAAGGTTGTAGGGCGGAGGGTATAAATGATCTGTGGTCTGTTGGACGACATGGGTGGGAACCGTGAGCAGGGAAAATAGTTTAGAGTGTTATCTAGGCAGTATGGGGCGGAGCGGTCGGAGGTCAGCACCTGGAGTCCGGATGCTAGGCGGGTGTAGGACTGGCATCATCCTCAGTCGGAGCTGAAGGGAGCAGGTGGGATTCTGTGATCTGAGGTCCCTCCGTCCACATCGTGCCCATGGGGATCGTGACGTTTGTGGGAGGTAGAACCAGTGTGAACGTGTCCTGTGAGCATGGTAGGTCAATGGTCGGGTCTAGGTGCTCATGGAGTAGTGGTCTCGGCAGCTCGGCCAGCCCCCCGGCCACACATCTCCTCAGTGTAGTGGGAAGTATAGTGGGCGTAGCCCGCGTAATGTTAGGGTTGTTCAGGTGGGAACCTGAGGCGTTGACCGAGTTAGTGCTATAAAATAGGGATGTTAAAAGAGGTCACGTGAAAAGAGGCCATGTAGCTCAGGGGTCGGACCCAGCCTCCCGCAACTCAGCAGCCATTTTGAGCAAAACATAAACAAGTAAACAAATCGCAAATAACAACAATATAACAAGTTTCAAGGGGTATAAACTGGTACAACAGGAGCAAAGTGGGTCCCTCATCTCGCTTGGCTGCCCAAATGATGGGTCGTAGGAGCCGGCACGGCGCTCGGGGCCTGACCTTCGGCACCCCCCGGTGTCCGGGAGGAGCGGAGAGGCCAGGTCCCATTACCAGGTCTAGGGAGTAGTAGGGAGTTAGCAAAACAGGGGAGCAAATATTTCTTAAATAATGTAGGGGTATACTTATCCCACGGTGGGCATATCTCCAGCCGGGATGTCCAATTGTGGTCTTCTGGGGCCGAAAGTGCCATCTTGAAGGGCAATGGGATATGCGGCGGTTCCAGGAGTCAGGTCGGATCATTTACCAGTGGCTAGGTATGTGCAGGGGGGCAGGGTCCAGATGAGGTGATGATCGGAGGTTGGTGAGGCGAAGAGAGAAATGCGGGATGCCTGGTTCGTCGCGTCATGCGGGAAGAGGGTACCTGGTGAGCGTCTGCTGGTTATGGTGCGTAGTGCCATCTTGACGGGCAACAGCGGTAATGAGGGGATCCAGTTCGGGGAGACATCAGTGGAAGCAACCCTCTCTGCTGTTCTGATCCTCAGAACGGGGAGGAGAACCAGCTATGCTTGGTGGTGATCGTCGTGTTTTGCAGCGCTTCGGATCCGTAGAAGCCGATGGCGCGATGCAGCGTGGTGACGGATATAGCAGGCGAGTTGGGGATTGTCGCCGGTCCTTCCGGGGTGGAGGGGTAGGCCTCAGATCCTCGTACCAATCCTGGATCATGACCGGTGGGAGATCCAGCATGGAGCAGAATGTTTCCAGGTCGTCGGGGGTGCGTAAAAGTGCGGTTTTGCCTCTGTGTGTGGCTGAGAGGCAGAAGGGGAAGCGCCACCTATAGATGATGCCATGATGGTGGAGGCATTCCAACAGGGGATTCAGGGCCCTTCGTTGCTGCAGTGTGTGCAGGGACAGGTCCTGGAAGAGCTTCACTTCCACTCCGTCCAGGAACACAGCACCCCTGCGTCTGGAGCGCTGTAGGATTTCTTCCTTCAGGGGGAAGCTCTGCAGGCAGCAGATATCATCGCGAGGCATATCCTCCATCGTTGTTCGCGGCCTAAGTGTGCGGTGCGCTCTTACGAATTCTATGTGAAAGTCCAGAGGCCTTTCCAGGAGGTCGTTAAAGAGTCGGAGAAGGGTGGTGGACACTGCGTCTGGCATGATGGATTCCGGAAGTCCGCGGACACGCATGAGTTTTGGAATCTTGGTGCGCGCGAAGACTGTGCTCAATCTGCGTCCTATGTCTCGGATGCCATCCTGTAGTTCGGTCACCGCAGTGTGCAGGGTGTCTTTGATGTCTGCAGCTATGGACGATAGGTCGGCCCGGGTGGGTAAGTGCCTGATGTATGCATCCTCGGGTTCAGATAGTGAGGCCTGGGCTTGCGAGCGGGGGTCGCCGCCATATTGGACGGCAGTGTGTCCGGGGCCTCGTGGCTTTGGGAGCGGAATATATCTGGTACCTGCTTGTATTGCAAGTTCTCTTTCGTGGAGGGTGTTTTTGCTGGGGGATTTTGTGGTCCTATCTTCCCCATGTCGTCCTCTGAAACACTGTAGAAGCTAATTTTGGGTGCAGGTAGGCAGGAGCTCCGGAGTTAGGCGGCCATCTTGCTTGCCGCGTAAACCATGCCCCTTTTTTCCATGTCTATGAAAAAATAGTCAATCATTCTAAGCATTTTATTTTAAAGATGAGAGGAGTCTTACCCATCAACACCAAGGTACTCTCAATAAAAGTTTCATGTTGTGGAACAGGTGGCTTCACCGTAGGGCTACTTCATCCTCTGTACTTACCCAACCTATAATTTATGCATTAGTTTTAACTTACCTTAGCTGATATACAAAATAGGGAACATTTTGGATAACATCGCCTTTTGTATATTTTTTGTCAAGTTGACAATTCATTGCAACTGCTTGATGTTGACTATTTCCACCACTGTTTTATGCTCTGTAATTGTAAGAGTCCGCTTTGATGACTGTGATTTGTACGTGCATCCGTCGGATACAAAACCAATGACATCAATTGAGGCATCGCGATTGATTGATTGATTGACATATCACCAGTAAACACAGTACATAGAAAGTTACGTTGTAATTCAGGGGGTTACTTCTCTATAAAAGACAAAATGGGTATTTCCCCCGTTTCCGTCTACTAGACCTATATGATTAATTGTAAATTGTATTATTCTTTTCGGCTTGCTCTGTCTATGGTGCTCTATGTCTAACAGATACCCTTCTAACTTTATGTATCTTCACTTAATTTAACATCTACATAACATATTAAAAGTAAAGTAATGAAAAAAGAAAAGAAATTGTGTAAAAACGTCTTCCAGGTTAGCTTCCTGAACAACAACATATACCAGGACTCCTCCCAAGTCCCGGTCCTCCGCATTCCCTTACAAACTGCCAGTCTCCTTCCGCTCCCCCCTCTCCCGGTCACCCTCTCTACTTTTCTCAGTCAGTGCTCTCCTCATATGTATTCCATGCTCTCCACACCTCCTCATGAGCCTTAATTGTATTACAGGTGAAACTCGAATAATTAGAATATCGTGCAAAAGTAATTGCAGTAAGTGCTGCAAAAGGGGCCCAAACCAAGTACTGAGTACATATGCATGCTTGTACTTTTCAGAGGTCCGATATTGTTCTATGTACAATCCTTGTTTTATTGATTGCATGTAATAATCTACTTTTTTGAGGTTGTGGATTTGGGGTTCTTGGGGTTTTCATGAGCTGTAAGCCATAATCATCACAATTATGACAAATCACGGCTTGAATTATCTTGCTTTGCATGTAATGAGTCTATATCATATATTAGTTTCCCCTTTTAAGTTGCATTAGTGAAATAAATGAACTTTGCACGATATTCTAATCATTCGAGTTTTACCTGTATTTAGCCTTGCCGTTAAGTATTCCATTACTTGGACATCCTTAATTCAAGTCTCGATGGAGGGAGTTTCCGTTTCCACTGCAGTGGAATTTGACAGCGGGCTGCTGTGAGAATATGCAACACCAATTTCTTGTTAGCCCTGGAGAGATCAGGGAAGGGCAATCCTAGCAGGTAATGTATGTGGTGACAGGAGAGAGTTTGACCTACTAACTGTTCTAAGAGATGTTTGACCATTCCCCAATAGGGCCGTATCTCTGGGCAGGTCCAGAATATGTGGAACAAGGTGCCTCTAGTACTGTCACATCTCCAGCAGTTTGGGGACAGCTTTGGGTTGAGCGTATGAAGAAAGTGTGTGGTACCAATGGTACATTATTTTGTATTGATTTTCTCTATATATGGAGCTAATTGAGGACTTTGCAGCCCCTCTCCATATCTGTTCCCACTGCTGGGGTGAGATCGTAGTCTCTAGGGCACTTTCCAATTTCTGCATATATGGTAGGCTCACCTCGCCCTGTGCTGGGTTGTCGTTTAGTATGCTATAGAGATAGGAAATCATGCCCCTGGAGGAGTGTGGTGCAAAACACTGAGTTTCGAACGGAATGCAGGAGGGGTAGGTAAAATTTTTTGTAATTGACTGAGCAAAATGCTTAATTTGCAAATATGAATAAAGATCTCTGGTGGGGAGGTTGTGTTTCTCCTTGAGTTGTTCAAACGGCATTAACCTATTTGTGACCCTGTCCTGTAGATCTCTAAGATGGAACATACCTCTGGATTGCCACATCTCTACCCACTCCCTAGATACCCCTGATTGAAGCCTTGGGTTCAGTAAGAAGGGAGTCAATGGGGATCGAGCTGTCGTCAGGCCTTTGGAGATCATAACCTTTTTCCATATTTCTAACATGAGACTTGTGGAGGAAAGCAGAATGCCCCTGGCTATCTGCACCGAGTTGGACCTCAGTAGTGCATTAGGGTGGATCGTTGTTAGCCATAGACCCTCTATCCTCGCCCAGCCCGTAGGTGGGTCAAACCTTGAGAGAGCCGGCACTACTCTCAGTTGGGCCGTGTGATAGTATGTGGAGAAATGTGGCAAGGCCTGACCTCCCCCAGCTGCCGGAGCACATAGTATCCTTTGTGACACCCGATGTCGCTTACCATCCCATATATAGTTTAACACATCCCTCTGAAAAGACCTGAGGTCCGTGGCTGGTATTCTCACTGGTAAGGTAGTGAAATAATACAACAATTTCGGCAATAACGTCATTTTGACCGAAGTCAATCTACCTGTAAATGACAGTCTCAAGGATTTCCATCTCTGTAAGTGAAACCGTAATGCTTGAAACAGTGGTTTATAATTGGTTGCATAAAGTGATTGTACATTATTTGTAATAAAAATTCCCAAATATTTAATCTTGTAATTTTTCCAACTGCAGGGGAACGAGGTTTGCAAGCAGGCCAAGGCCGTGGGGGGTATATTCAATGGGAGAAATTCAGTTTTGCCCAGGTTCAATTTGTAGCCTGAAACCATGGAGTACTCATGGAGTTAGGATTGTAAATGTGGCAAAGACCGCTGTGGCGAAGTCACCGACAGAATTACATCATCCGCAAACAAAGTCAGCTTAAATTGTTGTGAACCTATTGGTATCCCTGCAATATCTGGCTACTTGCGTATACGTGATGCAAGGGGTTCGATACACAGAGCATACACATGAGGAGACACAGGGCATCCCTGTCTGGTGCCGTTGCGTATCGGGAAGGGTGTGGATGTGGACGTTCTTAGTTTTATGGAGGCTGAGGGGGTTGAATATAATGCGTGGACCGCTCGGACAAAAGGGCCCCTAATACCTATGTGTGACTCTGTTTGCCTGAGAACGGGACCGCATGGTCTCGAAACGTCGCTAAGGAGATGTGTGTTATCTCAGTCAATAAACAGCATTGACTTTAATATCAAACTCTGTTTGGATAACATTCCTAAGTTCGTCTGGTGTGAAAGAAATATATTTTTGTATATTAGGCTAGAGACATGCTTTTCTCATTTGCTTGCACACTGTATGATCAGTCTTAAATATCTTTGAGAGACGACTTACCCGTTGAGTATATTTTGTGAATAAATTAAAAGTGGACTTCCAAGTTTTACTTCTTTGAAATCATGTTCCAGCTTGCAATGAACAGTTGAAAAGCCAGGAGAATCGACAAATTGCTAATTTTTTTTAAACTCCTGAATATATGCATGCAGATTTATCCAGTTTGCATAGAATAATATAGTTCATGAATCACAAATGCCTAAATTCCTAATTTGCAAAATGCTATACAGATCTGACAGATCTACATGCAGATATTTGAGAGAATCAAAAAGTGATGACTCAGCACTTCCCTGACCAATGTAGTGATCTTCATTTCTCTAAAAACTGTACAAAATACACAAGCTGAATACGTTGACAGTAACACCCGTGAGATTAGACTTACATAGGCAGTGTAGTGTAAAAAACAAATATGTTAGAGATAGGTACATAAATATGATGGTAAATTCCAACCTTTCATGTGTTTGCTGACATATCTAGACATTTAAAATTCAGCTTTGTAAGCGTTCTTTTTTTAGGATGAAAGAGCTCAAAACAACTTTGTGGACGGTATCTCAGACATGACACAAGCATACCATGAAACACGCTAGAAAAGATATCAATAGCAGTTTGGTGTACGTGTATATATACAGGTGAAACTCGAATAATTAGAATATCGTGCAAAAGTAATTGCAGTAAGTGCTGCAAAAGGGGCCCAAACCAAGTACTGAGTACATATGCATGCTTGTACTTTTCAGAGGTCCGATATTGTTCTATGTACAATCCTTGTTTTATTGATTGCATGTAATAATCTACTTTTTTGAGGTTGTGGATTTGGGGTTCTTGGGGTTTTCATGAGCTGTAAGCCATAATCATCACAATTATGACAAATCACGGCTTGAATTATCTTGCTTTGCATGTAATGAGTCTATCTCATATATTAGTTTCACCTTTTAAGTTGCATTAGGGAAATAAATGAACTTTGCACGATATTCTAATCATTCGAGTTTCACCTGTATATAGGGTTTTATAGGCTGTGCATTCAGAACAACTTTTAGAGGTCAATGTCTAAAGGTTTTCATCTATGATTCACACAACTCAAAATGTACACATTTTTCTACTTAGATTTAATTGGAAAACTGTAAATACTGGGTCAGAATTGTATGAACCGTGTGTGAAAGATTTATAGACCCCTTAATGTATTTCATTGCTGTATTTATTAGAGAGAATAACTAGCAGCTGGTTCCCAAACCCCTGGAATATTATCTCCATGGTACTCCATGGTTTAAAAAAATACAATGATTTGGACTCTAGAACATCTAGAACAGATCAACTAAATGCAATAGGAGGATCATATGTCTACCAGAATAATGTACATACTCATATCATCATAGCATGCTGGAATATAAACAGGAATACAGCTGCAGGAGCAATGTCTGCGACCAGAACAGGAGTAGATGGGGTGAATGAGGAGCTCCTCACTTTGCATGCTCAAACAGTCAAATCAAGTCCCAATTTGGCTTGCCATAGTAAGCAACTGAATAAGAGACTCTAAGGCCATAAAGAGCTAACGGAGAGGTTGTGCAGTGTATAACATCTTTCCTAGGCCCCGCATTGAATGTTTGACCAGAGTTGCTACCTGCCAATGGTTGCCTGGAACAGTTCCATGTTTTGATGGTTCTCAATGTACATGTTTAGCTTTAAAAAGATCCCCAGTTTTCTAGGCAGGGCTGAAAACCATAAATCTCTCTTTTCATATATACTGCGGGGTGGGAAGGTTTCACATATATATTATCAATAAAGCTTTGATTTGTTTATAATAGGAGGTTCCCCTATTGATTTGTTTCGCTGGCGCTGACTCGAGTATAAGCCGAGGGGGGCACTTTTCACCCAAAAAAATGGGCTGAAAATCTCGGCTTATACTCGAGTATATACGGTATATTTTTTCATGTTGACTGTTTCTTTTTGCATTTTTCAATACACATGTATGACGAGATCTGATATCTCCTTTCCAATCTTTGGGAATCCAATCCTTATATCTTCATAAAGTGGAGTTTTTCAGGGTGTGCCCTCTAACCAATGTTTATCCACACGCACTTTTTCTTATTTATCAGCCGTATGCAGCCACTTATATGTTTGTTGATGTTTTTTTATATGGATTTTTTGATATATGTGCCATTTTAAATATATATTTAATAAAAAAAATTTACGACTAATATAAAGCGTATGGTCAAAATTTTTTGAAACAGTGGTGGGATCCCCTTTTTCGGGGAAAAATCGTTTTTGTTAACAAATCTCTTGTTTCCTATTTTGTCTGATTTAAATCTAAACTCCAAGCAAACAGCTAATTTCACAGATCAAATACATACAAGCAGTTTAACCTGTCATAGGAATTGTATTTCTGTCCATCCAGTCCTGGTATTTACACAGGTCTACCACAAAGCACATCCCTGTCTGAGATGGCAGAAGATGCCACCTTTCTCTGCTGCAGTAAAGTAACACCGATATTGGTCTTCACCAGCTTCTGACTGGACTGTCAAGGAGAAACAGCAGAGTGATGAGCTCAACTCTATATTATTCTGCTCCCTCCTCCTATAATTCTGTCCCCTGTTAGCATATGAGCACTACAGCCAATGATTGGCTCTTTGTGGTGCTTCTCCTACTCCCAGTCTGATCTGTATAGGGGATTGCAAGTGGTTAGTGCCTAGTCTTACTCGGATACTTACACTGCTTTAATTTGGGTCACCCACCAATCATAGCTTTTCCCTGTGGATACAGCCATCCCATCCAGCATTTTTAAACTACAAAAAGTGGTCTTGGAGAAGCCTGAGTACCTCTGGATTTATAAAAACCTTTTAAAATATTGATTGAACATGTTATCAACTGTGAGGCAGTGGTTATAGAGCATGAACCTTACAATATATGTAATTTAAATATATTTGTCTGTAGTTCACACCACCTCAGCAATAAAGTGATCCCTGATATTTTTCTTAATGAAAGTGGAAAATATTCTGTAACACAGTTTATTTTCTGAAAGAAAAATTACTTCTTAAAATCCATTAATAATGAGTGGGGTGTTAAAGTTTCTAGCTGTTGAAAATCATTATCTGAAATGTAAAAAGTTCCTGTATTTTAACAAATTACACATGTCATAGCTTTTGCTATTAAGTGTTCTGTTATTCTCCAAAACAGTATTGTCAATGTTGTGTTTCTATACATAGACACGGCAGCATTTTTTTGAAATGTTAAGTATGTTTTTTTGCTCTTTGTGTTCTCACGTAACTTAATTCCCTTACATTTAATGGATATTTCCTAGAGCTAGGATCAGTGTGAAAAGGCAGCATAAAAGCAATAAATATGTAAGTCAACAGCAAGCATATGTTTATGATTCAAAAAACATAAAATGCTAATAATGATTTGTAAAGAGGTAACTTTTATTATAAACTATATACACAACCAGAGAAGAGAGGGAATATAATGGCACTGTTAAGACTACTGACCATTGATGCAGTGCACTTTACCTTCAGCAACCTTCCTTTAAGGATGCTTTCTATGCATGTGACGATACTGGTTAACCCCAATAACTTAGAATCAATGAGTACTTTGCCAATGTAGTGTAAAGCAATGGGTTCCTATTGATTACAGTCCCAGGAGTCACTTCTACAAATCTCCTCTCCATTATCCTGCCACTCCATTTTGCACCAAGAGTAAGTAGAAAAGTAGAAAATCCCCATTAATGGCTTAAGTAGATTCCAACAGGGCCAAGGAATCTCTTCCCAATCTCTTATGGTGACCTCATGCCTGAACAGCCAATTGCCAAGCACCAATGCTGTCACATGGGTGGAAGGGGAGTGAGTCACATGCTCCCCTGTACCTCACAGTACCACACACCAGTGTAATCACAAAAGGCAAAGGAGAGGTCACAGCTACATACAAACTCTGACTAGGATCAACTTGGGGCACACACAAGCACACAGCAAATAGAGTGGACAAAAGCAAAGGGAAGGGGAGTTAAAATTTCAGTGGGGGCTGACTATCATGTGAACTTGTTTCTTTGGTCTGCATGGGCCAAGTATAAGTTCACTTTAAGCATCATATTATTATATTATGAAATGGTGGTAACTCTCTAACAAAGGTGATTGATCAAAGCATGAAGCAGAGCAGTACTCCAGAACAAATCAAATGTCAGAGTAGGCAGACTATGAAGGAGAACAGGTCAAGCAAATGGTCAGATTTTGCCCAACGGGTCATAGTGAGCATATTCAGTGGTATCAGGTGTATGTAGTCATACTAAGAGCAGTCAGGAAGCAGGAGTCAGAGGAGCTTGTCAATGGCAGGGTTAGCCAAGAACAGTTTGAGGACAGGAGTAAAGAGAACAGGATCATATAGAAGCACACTGTAATAATTTAAATATTATAGAAGACAATGGCTTTGGTGTTCCTGTTAAGGATGATGAACTAGTCAAGAGACATGCACTTGGCCATACTCCTCCATGGGCAAAGCTCACCTGGATGGATAAAGAAGGCCTATGTTTGTAATTCCTTCAACATTTTCAGACTCTGATTTAAAAAAAAATGTGTTTTGGGGCTTAGGCTAGGTTCGCACCTGAGTGATCCGTGACCGTGCGGCAATCATGCACAAAACCGCACGATCACAGAATCGCCCACCACTGCCAATCGTACTGGCAGTGACATTATTTTCTAATGGCACCCCAGTCACATCGGGCAGATTGCGCGGTTTGTCGCCACGATACCGCCTGTGCAATTGAACACGATTGTTGCAAAAAAAGGTACTTGTACTTTTTTTAGTGATTGCCGCACAGATGTTACCCCATTGAAATCAATATGGCCGTGCGTCAATCGCTGTGTGCAATTGTGCACGAGCGCGCGGTCCCGGGGGGCGCACATCCCAGGATCGCTCAGATCTGAACCTAGCCTTAAACCTAATCTGTAATAGTAAACAGAATTTAATAAATAATAGAACATTTTTCCCACCAGTAATTTATGCTTGAAGTGTATACAAAAACCATATATTATTGTAAGAAAGACACAGCACCAGTTGAACAGCAGCACTTAGGGAGACACAGTACAACAGCTAATAACAACTGAAAACTATAAACTAAAACACAATGAGTATAGCCCATCAAAAGCCAAGTTTAAGCGGAGCAGCAGGACGCAGCTGGGTGAGCCTATCACAGGTACATTCCCGATGTTGGGTTTGAAAGTATATGTTAATGTACATTATATGGCCTACATTAGGAATTCCAAAAGCATACTTAACCAAAATGTGAAAAAAAATGCATTACCTCTGTGTTTTGGACTTCAAGGTAATCTGTACTAGTGAACATGCATGAGTGAATAATGAACACAATTTGCCAAGTGCACGCATATGCTTTAAATGTTCCAGTTGATTTTTGTTGTAACTGCAGTTCTCCTTTGTGATTTTTCCTAAAACAAAAGCCTATAAACCTGAGATAAGTCTTTTTCTTAGATGTATCTGGAATGCAATATACAGAATGAATATACACTCTCTTTTGAAGACTCAGATGCTGTCCCTCTGCATTTACAAAGTGACAGATACTCAATCATGTTGTATTTATTCACCTCTCGCACTCACTAATGTTAATTAATTTGATAGAGCACTGCATCTCCTCCGGATTCTCCTATAGGAATTTGTTGGGGGCTTCTTTATGCCTAAGATCTACTACCTTGTATGCCTCTCTTCCTTGTTCATCTATCTTCTATTTAAATCAGAATGTATTCCACTTGAAGGAAAAAGAAGAATAATGCAGAGGAATTCCAATCACTTTGTCACTCTCTTGTTCATTACTTTACACTTTTTAAAATACAGTTCCTAGAGAATCTGTAAGAACTCTTCACATCCATATGTATATTTTTCTATTAAATGCACAAAGATCAGGCCATTATTCTCAACCTTTGTATTATCTTTACATGCTCTTGTTATATATTTGGATTAATGTTTCTTACAACAGCACAAAACTCGTTGGTTTCAATTCCTTGTTTGTCTTTTTCAAACTAGAATGAGTCACTGTCTAGTTACATTTATGTTAAAGAGATTTTACGTCATAGTTTTGCTGATGAGCTCTTTGGAAAAAGTGCAATATGGCCAAGCAGCAGCCTTTCTTAATCCACTGAGACAGATTATGTGGCTAATGTTATTAAAGTTAACATTTAATAGAGTGCACTTGTTATTAAAGTGGATCTGACCTGAAAAAGTGAAGGTTTGCTATCTTATAGGGAACATCTAGGAATTTTTAATTGTGTCCATGCAGTACCCTAAAACATTTACCTTTTGCCTTGAATTGGCCTAGGCACTCCGTTTCCTAAAAGCTTATAGCCCTATATCCAGGATGCTAGTAACACACTAACTGACCCTAAAACAGTACAAATGAACACCTTCTCATATCCTCATCTGCAGAACACGGGGTAGTATTCCGTAGTCCACAGAAGAGAACTGGGAATACTGATAACATTTAGAAGTCCACTTAGTGCACAGAAAGTCAGGCCAGGAACAGCAGACGGAGGCGTCTGTGTAGGGCCAACATGACAGGGTCTTGAAGAGGCCAACAGGGTTTAGCTAGGGTTAAATTATTATCTTAAGGGATTTTGGGTGGTGTCACTTACCTGATTGGTCAGGGTCCCGGGAGGAGGAGGAGGAGGAGGATAGGTGGCCCCTTGGGAAGGAAAAGGTCAGTCTCGGTGGGGTCATCAGCGTGGAAGCAGCTTTACCTCTGCCTGCATAGCAAACACCATAAAAAAAGATAAGATGAGCTCCTTAGAAGACATGCTGGCTCAGATCCGAGCAGCAGCACTTTCTAATGGTCCTCAGTGGCTGCAGGAGCAGCTCTCATCCATGCAGCGCTCTGCACCATCTCCTGCTTTACCTGCCCGAGCTACACGTGCTAGGAGGGCCCGGCCCGGGTCCAGCGCTGCCTTGGGAGCCCCATTCGGGACCCTTCAGTTGGCCACTAAAAATCCAAGACCTGTGTCGTGTCATTCATTCAGTTATTATTGAATTTAGTTGTTGGAGGTTATTTGACCAACAGGAGCCATATACAATGCCCTTGTCATGTTACAAGTCCACATGATAGAATGAACAGGTATGAAAAGTAATGTAGCCACCACTTAATTTTTTGTTTGTTGACAATTTATGCAGTGCTTGCTCATTCACATCCTCAAGGAACTTACAATCTAAGGTCCCTATCTTACATGCAAACAAAGGTCAATTTAGAAAGGAGCCAATTAACCTACCAATATGCCTTTGCAGTGTGGGAGGAAACTCATGCAAGCACCAGGAGAACATGCTAACTCCTTGCAGATAGTGACCTGGCCAGGATTCAAATCAGGAACCCCCAGGGCTGCAAGGCAGAAGCACTAACCACTATACCACTGTGCTTCTACTAACATTGTGTGAGCACTTGTCTTCTTACCTGCAAGTTAACACCAGTCACGATATTAGCCAGCCAAATACCACTCTTCTTTGACTCAACACAATTATGTATATTTCCACCACACTGCTTTCCTGAATCATAAGCTCTCTTGAAGGGCCCTTATGGGCAGAGTGCATCTACGTGTGATGCTGTTTGGCTGTTGAACAAGTAGAATGTTGTTTAATTTCTACAAATGAGGAGGATAGCTCTAAGGACTTATCACTGTCCCAGGATGAGGGGACATGGTGCTAAATGGAAGAGAGGAGGTTCACACAAACTAGAACTCTCTGCATCTAACAAAAAAAAACATAATTTGAATTCCAACGTATTCCTGCAATCTGTCTTTCTCCACACCTATAGGCTGTATTGGACTCTACAAGAAATGGTTCTTCTCTGAAGAGCACTTGTCAGTAGGGAAATAGAGAGGCTGCCATTGTTCATCTTCTTCTAAAAATTGCTAGGTTACTGGCTGTGTCTAGACCTGGAATAAGCATGAAGTTATACCTCCCTCATACCTATAGTATACATGCAGGTTAGTGACTTAGTCCTCTTGCACATGGCCACAAGGGGGCTGTACAGCACATATCCTGTGGTATTTCTCTGGTCAGAAGTGACAGGTGCACTGTATAGCCAGCTTTTATAATCAGTGATAGGCTGGCTGAAAACATGTCTGTACGGGTATGTATGCAAATCGCACAGTTTACATACGTGTTGGCACTGCCCTAAACGTAGAAGGTCTAAGTTCAGGGCTGAGGTCCCCTGTCTGAAACTTGGTCTAGCATTGCTGCCAGCAAGATGTATGTTGCACATATGGGGTTTAAGGTGGGAGGGGTCTTAGTTGGTCTGTGGCACTAACAGTGACATTGACAGACATGCTATAGGTTTGGATGGACACCAAACCCCTGCTACACCAAATAAGGTCAATATATATACACGGACACCAAGAACCCCTATACCCTCTCTCCCAAAGCAAGATGTTCAATAAACTGTTTCCTTAGCATTCTAACACTGAAGTGGACTTCAATTTGTGGGCACCAGAAGAGGGTGGTTAGTGCTAATGGGCGCAGCTAGAAATCAACCCCTAGAACGACTAGATGTGGACCGGGCAAACATCGGCTCCATGCGGGGAGTTATCGCTACATATATATATTCTTTTACTGTTTCCTAATGTTTGCTTTTATGAGTTCATCCACTCCTCAGAGTTAGAAACAAAGAATAGATGGATGGATAGCTATCAATTTCCCTTAAACAATGATGCCCTCATCACAGCTGTTTACTATCAACGGAATAATGATATCTTTCAAATTTTGGGTCATCAATCAAAGGTTTATTCACATTTAAATAATAAGGTTGTATTATTCTACATCCTGTATATCACTTGTATGTCCAGCATATCCAGATACATAAAAAGGAGCGGACCTTTGCCGGCATGTGTTCCCTCTAATGAAATATATTGGATGTAATTGATCCCAGTAGCAATATTTTCATTCTGCGCAAAGTCTGGATTTTGTCTCATTACCTTCAATGCCGTGGTTTGCATCAAAATCTCTCCTTTCCTCTGCTTATTTACTTCTAAATCTAGCATAATCCTCTTTATGTTCTTGTCAGTCTAACCATCAGTAAGTCTGATTTTATCTCTCGGTCCTGTCTCATTGTAGTACTTGATGATGTGTGACATTTCCTGCTTTCATGCCTATTCCCACATAACTATAATGTGGCTCTATACCAGAAGCGCAGTGGGGATTGCAGGCAATCAACTTTCTGAGCAACTGAGTCATTCCAGCACATACTGAGAGGCAAGACATAAAGGGGGTAGTTACCAGATCTATACCCATTAACGTGCTGTATACAGTTACACTGGTCATGAAGGAGCTCAGCAACATTTCATTGTGTATGCTTACTTAGAACCCAATATATTGTCTTTATATATAGCCAGATTTATATATTATGTGGGCTGTGTTTTTTTCACACTAAATATGTCAGTATTGTCAAAAGGAAAGGTTAATTTTTTAGCTGAACTAAATGCCCACTCTAATGCATATGCCGTAGTTATATAGTTAATAGGGTAAAAGAAGGCTGATTTGCATTAAAGAATATGTGCACTTTCAGAGAAAGTACACTTATTTTATTTGTCCCCCTTCCCCGACCAAAAATAGCCCATCCTCCTACTCTGAAGATGCATACTAACCAAGATTTGGTGCCTGAGGCCTTCAGTGTTTGTTTACATCATGTGCCATAGCCCTCTCTCTCCTGGCTGCACCTGTGCAGTAGTGCCCCAAGGACCTCTATGGGGCTCATGCACCGCCATCTCCCAGCCAGAGAATGCAGGAAAATGATCCCCATAGGCATCTCATGTTTGTTTACATCCTGCACAGACGTCCTCCTTCTGCTGGCCACACCTGTGCAGTAGTGTTCCATAGACTTCTATGGGGCTCATAGCCGAGTGCAGAAGCAGATCCATGCAGGCGTGAGCAATTTGCATATCAGTGCTACTTTCTTGTAGGTCAGGCATGCCTGCATCTCCTATAGTTTGAATAGCTGCTACACCCCTTCACCCATAAATTACAGTGGCTCCCAACAGGAAGGGATGCTCTTCTGAAATGCAGGCATCTAGAGAGGCATATAGTCACCAGGACACATAGAGAGGGTGAATCTACACAATAGAGATGAGCAATAAAAACCTGACAGATGTTCTAATCCCTCTCCACTGTATCCAAAACTGAAAACTGGCTTCAGTTGCACTTTAATACGATGATGTTATGATCTTTTTTCAGGTGGATTTTCCGCTAAACACAGAGTGAGTGACAGTGTTTTTGAGTGCTGAGGTACCGCCATTGGTTAACCATTATTGCATTCCAGAGTTCATCAGCCCCTTCTAGACTGAAATACTTAAGCCTGTAAACACAAATGCACAGGTCATCATATACGTAAAACCACTAGATGCATTTGTTTCAGCAATTAGGCTGCGAGTGATCAAGATGCATATTTGTTCTTCGATGAGATTGTACATTGCTTCTTAATGGAAAACAACACATTTCCCAATTATCTGCAGTGATTAATAAAGTGTAGAAAAATAAAGTATACACGTGCATCAATGGAAAGCCTATTAGCATTCAAAGGGAAACAAAACATTTATCGGTTTGGCATGTTCTTTGTGAGCAAGTTATTAATGGGTGTGGGTAAACATGAAAACTCTTGACTGATGGATTCGTCAATTTTCTGTCCCTCCGTTAAGAACCCCAATAAACACACGGACTGCGCGACATGGATTTTAACAGCCACAGCAGCCCTTTTATTAAACAAACCACTTTAACAATAACCAAAGTAATAAACCAAATATACAAAAATAATACTTTAAACAAGGGTTGACCTGAGAAGGGGTCTTTGGGTGCCTGCCAGCCCAAACAAGGCCTCTCATAACACTCCACCCATGTCCCCAGCCGCACCACAACCAGCTCGAGGACACTTACTCATTCTGGGTTCCCAAGGGGCCAGGCCCCCGCCCTTTGCAAATCCGGACACCAACAGGGGGAAGCACACATACCAGCTGAGGGCCCCCCATTTTTGTAATGAACTCCGATTTTGTAGACCCCCCAAAGACCCCCTAACCCGCCAAGCTGCCGTGACAAAATAAACCCCCCCAACCCCCATAACCACCAAATTCAGGGAGGGAGGGTGGGACAAACTGCTTCCTTCGTCGATTTCCAGAAAGAGGACGTCCCTCAGCCCTCGCAGTCCCTTCCCATGCGGCTCCTCCCGGACACCTGACTCCCACGTCCAATCAGGTAACAGCAGCTATTCCCATTTTATTTTTTAACCCTTTCTCCAGGGACTATTCCTCCCCCCAGTCATGTAGCCCCTCCGCTTAGTCTCTCCGTGTCTGTCTGTTTTAGTAACCTGTCAGGACAGAAGTAGTAAGCTGCCATTACTTACATCTTTTTAAATGCAAGCTCTGCGGCCATCATCCTGATCCTTGTAATACTTGGCTAGTTACTGAAACTAATATTCAGCTAATGATGTCAGGGCTCTTGACCTGCATACTGCTTCCATTAAACCCTTAGCTGATAAGTAATATGGAAGGATGGATTCACTTTAACTTAAAGAGGAACTAAACTCTGGAAGCAGGGCCCCTAAAAAAGGCAGGTAGTGGGCAAAGGATTAGTGAAGAGTATTGCCTATGTCCTCCCGGTAGGTGATCTTTTTCCCGTTAGGCTTCATTCACACTTGCACTCCTGCATTTAGACTAGCAGTCAGAGGCAGCAGTGCCATAGACCAAACACTGCAGATGTACAACTATGAGGCTGTAGGCAGAGGAGTGCCTAGGCACCCTCACATATCAGAAAACACTGCTATTTTTCAAGGGGAATACAAGACAAACGGAGACATTTTTAGGGTACTTCAAAGGCACAATTAAAATTTGTCCTAAAAACTTGACAAATCTTCATGTTTTTAGTTCAGGCTCACTTTAAAAGAAAAATAGCTGGCTGTCATGCTGGTCTAATTAGGTTAAAGGAGAACTATGAGGTGAGTGATTTTCACTCATCCTCATAGTTCTAGCCGACCTGTGACAATGAAACTGTCTCACGTCGGCTCAGTAGATCGGGGAGTGAGGGAACACATACCGGCGTTCACTCACTTCTCGATCCTGTCACTGCAGAGAGCCATGACAGGGGAGGGACTGGATGCCCCCCTCCCCGCTCCGATCCTCCATCGCTAACTGACAGAACGGACGGGGGAGGGGGTGGGTACAGCTGTCTCTGCCTCTAGATAGGCAGAGCCAGCTGTCACTCATTACCAGGGGGGTACGGCTGGGCCGTGAGTGGAACCCCTTGGCAGGGGCGGCAAGCCAAAGTCCGAGGTCGTGGTACACAGGGAAAATCCAAGAAGAATAGTCTGGTCCAATCCGGGTCGAGGCAGGCAGCTAGTTTCAGTAATGGAAGGGTAAGCCAAAGGGTCAGTAATCAGGAGTCCAAGCAGAGGTTCAGGAATAAAGACAGGTTCAAGGCACAGGGACCTGGGAGATCACACCATAGGGATAGAATAACTCAGCAATGAGCCAGGGATCTGACTGGGCTTTTATACCCAGTGGAGGATTGAGACCTCTCCCCGGCTACCGTGGCAACCAGGTAGCCTCTCCATCAGGAGCCAATGGCGAGAGAGAGGCAGAGGGTGTTGCTGGGAAACTCCCCCTGCAAGGATCACACCTGAAACCAGTAACAGGTGCAGGCGCACTATACGCGCGTCCCCGTGCCTGTGCGCGCAGCCTGTCCACCGTGCACTCGTCGCGCATTTCGCGCATGCGTACCCGCAGTCCCGGTGCCAGGGGTGCTGCCAGGAAGGGGAACCCTTGCAACCCGCCACACATGGCCACCCCGAGGAGAGGTAAGCTCCCTAGTACCCTGACACTCACGCAGCTGGGCGGATCCAGACATAATTGTCGGGATCCGTTTCAGCTGTGGCGTCTCAGTATACCGTGAGCTGCAGCTCGCTGTATACTGAGCTTTGGGTGACAGGAGGACATTAGTTTGTGTCCTCCCGTTACCCTTAGGAGAACTATGGGGAAAAGCCCTAACCCCATAGTTCTCCTTTACTTTACTAAGAGTAGTGGATGTTCACTGAGGTCAGTGAATAAGGTGAAGTTTTGCTCACTTCGAATACCCAATCATGCACAAGGGTAAGAAAAGGAGGATTTTGACTTGCCTATGGTTGGATGAACTAAGTTGGCTTAGACAAGGACTTCATTTCTCTGTATGTGAAATTTGAGAATTAATTGTGCCATAGCTACAGAAGTCAGTGACGGTTTGTTTTCCAGCAGAACTATTTTTTTTCCTGTGGCTCCACTCAAACAGCCAGGTCATCCATTCACAGATCTGTGAAGGGAGAGACTAACAGGGTTATTCACAAAAGGGTGAAGACTTTGGAGAAGACAAAAGAAGTGAACAATCTAGGCCATAATAGCTGATTTGGAAAAATTCTCCAATTCAGCTCACTTTCCAGTTCAGCTATGTTATCCTAGATTGTTCACTTATCCTGCCTTATCCAAACCCTTCACCCTTTTGTGAATAACCCTGTAAAAGTCATGTATGCCACCCCAGCAATGGAGTACAAGTGCAGTGATGTCACCACATTTGTAGTGCACTGACACTTCCTCCTATCCCCTAACTAAATGTCTGTACCTCACTATGTACAGGGACTTGGAGGAAGAGTCTGCAGGAGCTTGAGCATTGCACCCAAGATCCGCTGATTGCAGTTGCAGTGATTTGAAGTTTCAAATGCAAATAATAAATGCATATGATTTCTTTTATTAATGTTTGTGCATTTATTACTTAGCTGATTATGCCTTTCTGTTGTACCAAACTGGTACTTACAAACAGCAGGAACCCCCAGGTGTCTGCCTCCTGTTAAATCTACTGTAGAGCACCTCAGAGCCTGTAAAGCTGGGACGCTCTGATATGGACCATGCTTCTTGCTTGCTGGCTCTTATCCTCTTATGTTAAAGTGACCCTTACCTAATTTTAAACTTATAAAAGTAAATGTCCTGAGAGAAAACACCACAATATGCCTGCTATTACCTCTATTAAAGGAGAACTATGGGGTTAGGGCTTTTCCCCATAGTTCTCCCTAGGGTAACGGGAGGACACAAACTAGTGTCCTCCCGTCACCCTAAGCTCAGTATACCGCGAGCTACAGCTCGCAGTATACTGAGACGCTGCAGCTGAAGCGGATCCCGACAATGTCTGGATCCGCCCAGCTGCGTGAGTGACAGCTGGCTCTGCCTATCTAGAGCGCTGGAGGATCGGAGCGGGGAGGGGGGAATCCAGTCCCTCCCCTGTCACGGCTCTGTGCAGTGACAGGATCGAGAAGTGAGCGAACGCCGGTATGTGTTCGCTCACTTCCCGATCTACTGAGCCGACCTGTGACAGTTTAGTTGTCACAGGTCGGCTAGAACTATGAGGTGAGTGAAAAGCACTCACCTCATAGTTCTCCTTTAAGCAAAAAAAGCATTTTCTGTGCCATTCTTGATGTAGTTTCACTTTTTTACAGGGTCCTGACTTTTTCCTTAGCCAAACGCCATTCTGCCTGTGCTTTACTGGCCCTTGGAGGCAGTCTCATTTGACAATGGAATGGCTGGTTAGCCATGAAGACAGAGGAAATCAGGTTTCAGTAAATAAATTCCATGCTGCAGTTTTTAGAGTGTTGACCTGCAGTTTACCATTTAATATAAATCAAGTGAACGAACACCTTCGAAAATCAAATCACCATGCTCTTGAACCCAATAGTTAGGTTCTGTGGTGATGGGCTTTTGTTTGCTTTGAACAGATTTACATTCCTATACAAGTCTATAGATAGGCAAAACCTGATTGAAATAGGTCAGAAGAAAGGCAACTGCAGTCTTGTTAATGAATCCTGAAGGATCTCAGAAGCATCGCAAACTGATGACAAACTGATGCCATCAACACAAGCCCAAAGCCAGTCAACACAGGCCCCTAAATTCCAGCAATATGGCATACATTTTGAACTGTATTTGCTGTGAATAAGCCCTTGTAGTGCAGTTGACAGATGAAGTAAAGAAAATGTGTGCTCAATGTTTACAAAAATGTCAGTGTAAATGTGATGGACTCTCCCCGCCAAAGTAGACTTACTCCCTCTTAACTTGCTTCAGCTCTTTGGACAGGTCTAATAGGAAGAAGCAATCTCTACATCTGTCTTTTGTCATTTCCATCTCATTTTCTTTCATTTCTCTCTGTCTCCCCCTCTGCACTAATCCTTATCCTGCTATAAAGAAACATCTGAACATATGTAGGGAATAATCCAGGCTTTCCAGAATACTAGAGGCAGAAGGCTTTATACTCCACAGACAAAGAGAAAAACAATCTCCAAACTTGGCTGCGCTCACAAGCCATCCAGTGTCTATTTTGGGTTGGTATGCAGACTGCGGTGACAGTGGCAGCGGACGAAGAAAAAAAAATATTATTTTTTAAATGCTGGTTGTTTGACTGGGACAATGACAGATTATGAGTTTATGCAACCAATCAGACTTTAAAATTAAATTGAAATCAAGGCAATTTTCCAAATGAGATAGGATGGACAGGCCGTAATCAATTGGAATATATTCATCTTACTAGAGCTGGAAAAAAATAAGCTTCCAAAAAAATGTCAGGGGCTAAGATCTTGTGTTAAAAGCTGGAATGTTTGGGCCACTTCCCAGACAGCAGCCCGCAGTATGAAGCGATGAATATTATATAATACTAATGAATAGCTGTGTGTACACAGTAAGCCTTGTTGGTTAGTCAGTGTTGTATATTGATGTGTAATTACCAAATAACAATCATCAGGCTACCAATCAGTGACAAAGGGGGCTATCTACAGGACATATGCCAGGGAGGAGTTTTAAGCATAAAAAAATACAGACAGTTTAGTCTTCATCATGAAAGATTATTGGCTGCTTTGCAGCTGACTCCAGGATCATATTTGGAACCAAACTGACAAATTAGATTTACCTAACATCTAAAATGCAAAATCTCTGCTTTCAATTCATAAAAAGCCCTTTAGAAAAAGAAAAAAATTAAAACCCCTCACCATGGCCGCTTATGACTCTGCCTGGAACTATAATCTGAACAAACCAAAACTGTACTCCAGATCCATAACCCAATTTTTTTTAAAAAGTCATTGGAACACGACAACCAATAAAAATACTATCTAATTCAAATTTTTATTTATATACCAGCAGCCTTGGCCAGCTGAGTTCAGTGCATTTAGCCCATAATTTAACCCTTAAAGTATAACTCCACTTATAATGGGTTCCAATGTCCTCCCTCATCTTTTCTGACAAGTTTCATTCCCACCAATGCCCACTCTGTAGAATCTTCACCGGTGCAGCACCTCTTTATTTTTTAAAAACCTTTACTATCAGGTCCTGTCCTCCAAAACCTGTGCTCCATGTTCTCCATTCAATCCTATAGAGTCTCTACTCTGCTTGTACCAGTACAGCGCTAAATATCTATAGTGCAGTAGTGAACAGATTTGTGGTGGTCATGCATGGGAAGAGTGGGACCCGACAGTGAATATTTTAGAGAGCAGGCTTTCATAGCAAAAAGATGTCAGAGAGGGGTTAGGTAACCATAAGACTTGTCAGGTGGGATGCCATTGGGCACCATTCCCAGGATTTTTGTTTCTTTGCTGGCTATGGCTCATTTCAGGAGATGTCACTACCTTATGTCCAATTCCAGTGACAGGAACAGAGGCAGAGAGGAAAAAAAATAAAAAATATATGTATGCTGTGTAATATATATTCCTCTTTTCTGATGAGAGCAAATTTTGCATCTCATTTGTAAAGCAAGGACCCAGAGTATGGAGAAGGAATGGAGAGGCACACACTGCAAGATGCTTGAAGTCCAGTGTGAAGTTTCCGCAGTCTGTTAATTTGGGGAGCCATGTCATCTGCTGGTGTTGGTCCACTGTGCTTCATTAAGTCCAAGGTCAACGCAGCCGTCTACTAGGAGATTTTGGAGCACTTCATGCTTCCTTCCGCAGACAAGCTCTATGGGGATGCTGACTTCATTTACCAGCAGGACTTGGCACCTGCCCACACTGCCAAAAGCACCAAAACCTGGTTCAATGACCGTGGGATTACTGTGCTTGATTGGCCATCAAACTCGCCTGACCTGAACCCCATAGAGAATCTATGGGGCATTGCCAAGAGAAAGATGAGAGACATGAGACCGCACAATGCAGAAGAGATGAAGGCCGCTATTGAAGCACATTGGTCTTCCATAACACCTCATCAGTGCCACAGGCTGATACCTTCCATGCCACGCCGCATTGAGGCAGTAATTGCTGCAAAAGGGGCCCAAACCAAGTACTGAGTACATATGCATGCTTATACTTTTTAGAGGTCCGATATTGTTCTATGTAAAATCCTTG
>NW_017306763.1:181723-186233 GCF_000935625.1 Nanorana parkeri | reverse complement strand
AATCATCTCTGGCCAGCATTCCGCCCAGCTCACTGACGTCACTGTTTGCCAGGAGCTGAGCGGGGGATGCCAGCCAGAGCGTCCCAGGTTGCTGGAGCTGAGCCGAATGTCAGTCAGAGTGTTCCTGGGAGGGAAGATGTGTATGGCCCTTCGCAAACTGGGATGCTCTGGCCAAAAAGGAGGCCCACGTGATCCGAAGACATGCAGCCTGAGGCAACAGCCTCCGGCTGCCTCATTATAGGGACCGCCTTCCTGCTAGGCATGGAGGCTCACATTTATGAGGACATCATTAAATCAATAATGTCCTAATCCTAACAGTTTGTGTAATCTAAAACTTTAGAGTATATGTATGTAAATCCTACCAATGAACTCCACTTATTTGCTTCTTTTTCATCGGCTAAATATACAATTAAAAGTTAAGTCCTGATCAACAAAGAAGGAAGCTTAGGATTAGGGCCTACATGACTGGGTTTAACATAGTTGGCTTGATTACTTGATTGATGGGATCAGAGAGGAACAAGAGAGGCTTCAGGTCTTAGTTGAATCGGCAGAGCTAGCAGGTCTTTAGTTGGAGGGTAGCTGTGTCGGATGATCCGATCTTCCCTGTTTTTTGGGGGGTTTACTTCATCCTTACATTTTTAGGAGAAGCGGAGATGTATGTGCGGCAGTCATGGCAGCTCACTGGGTTGAGTTGCAAGGTCCTTGAAGGCGGTCATTTGGGTCAAACGGGTGTAAACTGTGTTAGAACTTGTCTTTGTACGGTGCCCCTGTGATTAGGTATGGTTAAGTGGCAGCAAATAGTGACTGTCCATGGCTGTATCTGTAGCCAATGGTGCAAATGTCTCAAAAGGAACTTGGGCTCCATTAATTTTGTATTAGTTGTCACTATGTGATGTGTACATGTTTGTTGATAAAAGGTTCCTGTGGCAATTAAACTCCAACCTGTGTGACATGTTGGTTATTTCTGTGAAGGGATCATTGGTGGGGTGATCGAGTAGTCTGGTAGAAAAGTCATCTTTAATATCTTATTCAAGTGTTTTCTAATATCTGTTCGATAAGTTCAAACAAATACCTGTTGATCCTGCCAGAAATTCCCATTTTCTTAACTAACTCTGTGCATTACAGAATATCCCCATTTACCCCCTCCAAGTTATAGAGATGAGAAGATGGGGTAGGTGCTCTGTAGTCCTAACATACTTCCTGGCTTAGGGTGACAACTCTGACCCTCCTTAGATACATAACAGTGAGTGAGCATTTTCACCCTAGGTCAGGAATTGCGTTACTGACAGTATCACCAGGTTAAAATAAAGGGAAAAAAAGCCTGTAAAAGGAAACTAATACAACCACCCCATCTAAGGACTGATGAGCTGCAAAATATAAAATTTTTGTTCTTGGGTTTAGATGCACTTTAAGACTATTTAAGATATTTAAACAATGTTCCAGCCATTCTTGAAGCTTTCTGAAACTTGCAAAAAATTGTATGAAACTGCAGCAAGCACTGGTGTTAAGATTAGTGATGAGCTTGGGCTTGGTCCGAACCAGGTTCTCTTCAGGTCACCCAATCAGTTGCGGAGATGTACATTCACTGCCCCACAACTATATGTAATAAGGGGGGGGGGGTGCCATCACCATTTGGGAGGGGCGAGTGGTGGGCACAGTTTCGGGCAGGCATGGGGGAACTCAGCTGAGTCAAGCTCATCTAAAGTTACGATCTGTGTTCAACAAACCCATATTGGAGCTTAGTAGCTGGAACTCCAGGCCATCAGCTTAATACACAGTTGAAATACTTGTGAGGATCATATGTGAACTGCTTTCCTACTAAACAATTATTATTACTGGCCAGCTGTTACTGTCATGCGCACATCACAGCTGTAATAGACACAGGGACGGACTGACGGCTATGCCTCTCGGGCGATGCCCGAGTGCCCACGGCCATAAGGGGGTCCATGGCGGCTGTCAATCTCTTTAGGTTACTGTCCTGCAATGCCATCCTCCGTATTATGTCCTGGCCCAGTGGCTCACTGAGGGCTGCAGCATACAGGCAGGGCTTTCTGTCAGTGACAGGAGCTTAGCACACAGCTACCTGTCACTGATGTTCATGGCTAAGGCAGACGGAGCACCTATATGTGAATACCAGGGTGCCTGGCAGGGGACTTTCCACAGCTCTAGTGCAGCATCCATGATTCTCCAGCTTTTAACATCTTTTCAAAGAACGACAAACGGTGAGCAAAAACCTACAAATGATGCCTCTTTTGCTTCTTGCCGCTTTGATATTAAGGACATGTCACATGGGAATAAGGCTAAATAGGTTGTACATTTACTTCCCAGACAACATCAGAAATAAACAGCTGCAATTTGTTAGAGTATTGGCAAAACTGTTGTGAACAGAGACAGTAGCAAAGAGATTTTGGCCTTTTTGTGATAACACTTCTGAATCCCATGAATCATGGTTTGATTTTCTTTGACTTTCTTCTGATCGCTGTGTTCTGTGCGTTACTTCCTTCTAACCTCTGTATTCTGTGCATTACTTCCTTCTGACCTCTGCGTTCTGTGCATTACTTCCTTCTGACCTCTGCGTTCTGTGCGATACTTCCTTCTGACCTCTGCGTTCTGTGCGTTACTACCTTCTGACCTCTGCGTTCTGTGCATTACGTCCTTCTGACCTCTGGTGAGCAAAAACCTACAAATGATGCCTCTTTTGCTTCTTGCCGCTTTGATATTAAGGACATGTCACATGGGAATAAGGCTAAATAGGTTGTACATTTACTTCCCAGACAACATCAGAAATAAACAGCTGCAATTTGTTAGAGTATTGGCAAAACTGTTGTGAACAGAGACAGTAGCAAAGAGATTTTGGCCTTTTTGTGATAACACTTCTGAATCCCATGAATCATGGTTTGATTTTCTTTGACTTTCTTCTGATCGCTGTGTTCTGTGCGTTACTTCCTTCTAACCTCTGTATTCTGTGCATTACTTCCTTCTGACCTCTGCGTTCTGTGCATTACTTCCTTCTGACCTCTGCGTTCTGTGCATTACTTCCTTCTGACCTCTGCGTTCTGTGCGATACTTCCTTCTGACCTCTGCGTTCTGTGCGTTACTACCTTCTGACCTCTGCGTTCTGTGCATTACGTCCTTCTGACCTCTGCGTTCTGTGCATTACGTCCTTCTGACCTCTGCGTTCTGTGCATTACTTCCTTCTGACCTCTGTGTTCTGTGCGTTTCTACCTTCTGACCTCTGTGTTCTCTGCGTTTCTACCTTCTGACCTCTGTGTTCTGTGCATTACTTCCTTCTGAACTAAGGAAGCTTAGCTTTCCTTACTATGAAACTCTGCATTATTTACTACTGAACTCTGCATTATTTGCTGCTGCATATTTGCCACTCTGTGTTTCTCACTACTGATCTGTGCATTTCTTACTACTTAAATTGGTTCTGGTCTTAAGTATGTCATGCATTGGTTCTGGTCTGAAGTTTGCAGTGCATTGGTTCTGGTCTGAGGTCTTCCGTGCATTGGTTCTGATCTGATGTCTGTCCTGCATTGGTTTTGGTCTGAGGTTTGCTGTGCATTGGGTCTAAACATGCAAAAAGAGTGCAAACCCTGTGTAGTACTGATTATTTATGAAATAGTTTTTAAAAAAAAGAGAAGGTACACTCAAGGTTGAGGTTCTGATGAAAGAGGCATGCCCCAGGAAAGTGTCATCTACTATACCTTCAGCCGATGCCTGCGTCTATAAACTCGGACTGAGAACAGTGGATGTTCATTTGGATTATTCATTTAGAGTATCACTCTATCTTGGAATCTGTTGACAGGCTTTACATGCCGCTACGTTTAAAAAAGAGAGTACCTTCTCTCTTTTTTAAATGATTTAATAAATAATGAGTACTACACAGGGTGGGTGCTCTGTCTTTTTGTTTTTTTTGTATGTTTGGACGAGAGCTTTCCGATCTGAGGAGGAGCAGAACCCCTGGGTCAGTCTAATTGACAAGTGGAATAGTTGTTGGCTGTCAGCGCTGGAGGAACTTTGTTTGTTTGAGTGCATTGGGTCTAGTCTGAGATCTGCCATGCATTGGTGCTGTTCCGAGGTTTGCGTGCAATGGTTCTGGTCATGGGCGGACTGACCATTTGTGGGCCTTACCACACACGCTGGAGAAAAGGGGTGGAGAGGGTTTGCAAATCGCACATGCAATATGTGCCAAACCCCTCCTCTGGTCCTAGATCATCCAGTTCTCCTGGCCATGCTCCTACTAATTCTCTTGCAATTCAGGATGATTGGCATAATAGGTCAAAATAGCCCAAACCAGAAACATTTTGCAATTGAGATTCTTCCACCAATTGAGCTGGGCGCACACACTGACAACTGCAAACATGCATGCAGGGTGTAAACGATTGCGCAACATATATTGTGTATTGTTGCGCAGTCCAGAGTGAGAGAAGTAATTATAATATTATATATATATGTATAAATATATATCTATATATCTATATCTATATATAGATATATATCTATATCT
>NW_017306763.1:180387-181589 GCF_000935625.1 Nanorana parkeri | reverse complement strand
TATAGATATATATCTATATATACGAAGGAGAATCAAAAAGTAAAGGCAATTTATAAACAATGCAGTAACCATAACAGAGAGAAGCTTGCACAATGCAGCATACTTACACTGTTGGATTGCTCGACCATGCACAGTACACCGCTCGGACTTTAGTCGAGTGGTAGTCATGTGGACAGAAACATAGACGTTCCATTGCCAGATTGCACCATCGAAAAACAACGTGTCATAGTGCGTTTTCTTTTGGCAGCTTCACAAAGTCACAAATTACTGTGAATTGCTGCAAAATAATCTTAAACCTGCAATTAGGAATGCTGTCCAAAACAGTCCTGCTGCCCCATGACAATGCATATCCTCATACAGCAGCAGCCACATGACTGACTGCAAGGCCAAGTAACCCTTACTTCCCACCTAAATAACACACTAAGACACCAGTAATTTAAAAAAAACTTAATATAATAAAATTTATTAGAAGTTTTAATTGCCACAATGATGTAAACATTTTCAATAATACCAGAACATATTAAAATAACATTACTTGTGACTAATAAACTAAATCACCAGAAAATAGTGCAATGTAGAAGAAAAAATACTTTAGTCCCTGATGAGTGCCAGAAACACCAATTACGGGGGTGTACCATGACCCATGTTTACTGTACCAGCCACAGGCTGCCCCTATTCTGGCCCGAGTGGGTATGCCCACCAACAGTTACCCAAGTTCTTACTGGCTACAAAGCTATAGAGCACAGTAGCCCCACCATTGGCACTTCTCTACTACTCCACCCCTTTTTACTTTGCTGGAAGCCAGTTCTTTGCCACCGATGTATGGGACCGACAGGGACCCACCCAATGGACGAACAACCTAAAAGAAAAACAAGTCAGCCACAAAAACAAGTCAGCCACAAAAACACAAATACCACCTATAACCTACAAAAAGAAAACCCCATAACCCTAACTAGAAAGAATGTATCCCTCCTCCCCAAACTCCACACTTGCAGAAACTAACCCTCTGGAAACATAAAAACTACAGGCTAAATACTATCCAGGAGGGTGGGCGGGCTGACTCCTTTGCTCTCCCACCTAACATGGTTTTCGTACCTCACACAACTCAGTAAGATGGCCCCCTTAACCCCATCCCCGAGCTAAACACACCTAACACTATGCTGGCTGGCCCTCCCTCCCCCCTTTTGAACACAAACAGAACC
>NW_017306763.1:163864-180365 GCF_000935625.1 Nanorana parkeri | reverse complement strand
AACGTGAATTTTCTTTGGGGGGGGGGGGGGATAAGAAGTTTTAATTTTTGAATGAAAGAGAGAAAGATAGATAGGAGAGATTTATTCTGTCTAGAAGGGGGGAAGTGTAAGGGATGACTGTGTTTTGAATGCTGGTAGTAATAGCAGGGAAAAGAACATTCTTAATATCGGTGGAAATTTGGGGGGTTGGGAAGCAGAATGGTGCATTACATTTCCACTGTATTAAGAAGTCCTCAGGAGAACTTCCTAACATTATAACTATTGTTTGTACAATTTAAAAAAAAAAGTCTGGTTTGTACCTAATAGGCAGTCAGTCGCTAATAATAAACTGTCCCAGTGGGGATGGAAGTTTATCACAAAAGTGGTAAAACTCAATTTTGTTTGATTAGCATATTTTTTCAGGATTCAACTGCAAGAAAAACGTTGCAAACACTGTGATAAATTCCCCCCAATATGTTGAATTGTTATGTCAATGGATTATTTATCAGCTTGAGTCATAATGACTTAGCTGGGGTTATTGGTTGTGTTTGTTTTTTATCTCAATCATGTATTATTGTTTTTTATCTAGATCATTTATTTTTTGGAAAGTAATTACTGTATATATTGTGCATTTTAAACCAATAATAAAGTCAGGTGGCCACGTTAAATACAAAAGATTTGGTGCTGTGTTTGTATTTATGGAATATCTTTGGACATATGCAGCACTGCCTACAAGCCCATATGTACTTCCATCTGACCATTTCTAAACGTTTTGTCCATTGAATTTAATAATCAGGTAAATATATAAACTGTGGATATACTTCCAAATTGTGCTTCTAGTTTTACTGCTATTCATCACTTTATCTACAAATTATGGGGATGAGTAAGGGGAGTAAGTATGCAATTAATTTAGACAGGATTTAGGCCCCATTTACATACCTATGTTTTGGTGCGATTAGTGATTTCTGCATCATTGTATAATAAAATTACATGCGGTTAGGAACCAATTACTCTCCCTGGAAGCATCGATTGTGCATTGTGCGTTGGGCTGCCATTCACTCGCATCAACACCCCTAACACATATTACAGTGAGTTGTGGTAATGCACAAATCAGGTCTCCACCCCTACCACATAGGGCTGTGTTCCAGAGCCGTGTAAATCTCGACTGGATGGACTGAAATACAAATCTTTTGGCAGGTAAACAACTCGCTTATCTGTGTTTTATCAGTGCATTTGTTTGCCTAGACCTCAGACTTAAAAAAATTTAACAAACAGTACTTGTACCATGTATACAAGGTTTATAGAGGCAAATCATTTAAGTTAAAAAAAAGATAAACACGGTATTAATAATATAGCTTTATGATCTCATAATAGCTAGTTTTATTTCCAATTTAAATATTACTTTCAACTTACTCCCACTCACCTGCATTTTAACAAGGCCTTGGAGAATAATAAGTTTTAAAGCTATGTAATTAACGTAGGGTCTGTTAGATTTTTCTGTGATAAGGTCACTTCCCATTTCAAAGCTTTGTAGATTAACTGCATGCTTCTGTCTATATCCCATTGGCACAGCAAGTTCCCGATGCAGGCCATATTTTACAGCTTAAGTGATGAAATTAGCCCCATTTTCATGTGACCTCCATGTGTTCTTTACTCCTCTGTCTGTTGCTGCACACGTTCAGTAGACAAGCAGTGTTCAGTATTCCTCTTTGTGAAGCACAGTCCCTAAAAAATTAACTGATTGCCTTTTTTTTTCCCTTCAACTGTTTTTGTTCTCATTATTCCAGATGCAGTGAATGTGACACATACAGGGCCAGTAATTAAGAAGATGCAAAGATTTTCTCACAGGTTCATTACAATTAACTGTCCTGAAGGAGTAAGGTGTGACTGCAATGATAAAGCCGGATGTAATTAATGTGAGAGAATTCAGTTGTAGAGGCAGGTGTGTGCAATTGCAGGAAGCATGTTGACAGGTTTTAAAATAACTGTTTTTTGTGTGTTTTTTTTTTAGTTTTTAAAACACGTTTTCCATAACTCGATCCCTGACAAATGCATTTCTTTCCTTAGACTGCAAAATGCCAAATACAAACAAAGCATGTTAATGAGAGTTAAAATGATGAATCTATCCCTAATAATTTGTCTTGCATTGAAGGTCTCAAGGATTCCCTTTCCAGCCATAAAGAACAGACCACTTGGACCATTAAAATTATCCAGCCAGGGAACGGTTCTTTCCAGCTGGCTCCAACAATCGATGGTCTGACGATCGCTATATTCAGTTGACTTTCCTCCTGCTGAAAAATATATTCTGCCAGGCCTTTTGTGTATGTGTTCGGCCTGTCCCCTATGAGTCTCGGGATTATTTTGTTCATCAGTGTGTTCTCCATCCATTCTAAAGATTTGATTAGTTTATTTGGATCTTCAATATTCTTCCAATTACAGTTGGCATATGCAGTTGAATCATATATTGAAACTTCCAGGTTCTTCAGCCTTTGTGATAAGTGTAACCATTGCTGTGTTTCTTTAACATTCAACTACATGGCATCTCAAAGTGATTCATTAAAGTGGACTGTGGCTGTACAGTGGAACACCATATCAATGCAATCTTTAACATGTCTTAAGGTGCCCATACACCTTACGATTATCGGACGATAATCGTATGCGATCGACTTTTCGTCCGATAATCGTATGTGTGCATTGCAGTGTCCGACCGACAATACTATACAATCGTACAACTTTTGATGGTCAAGCATGTTTGAAAACTTTGCTAGATCGTACGATTGTCGTAAGGTTGCTGGCGTTTCCATCCGTCAAAAGTCGTACGATGTACACTGCGCGTGCGCTAACGAAAATACGGCAAATCAATTACCGCATTTCGTCCAGGTGCTTTTGGTTAATTACGGCTAAATGATTCTTGCGATCATCGGGGCAGGATGGGGCTGCCGTACGAACATCGTATGACTATTCGATCATCGGACGACAAGGTTCGTCTGATAATCGTAAGGTGTATGGGCACCTTAAGTCTTCCTTCGTCAGGTCCAGCTCTGGCTGTGTGAACTCACTGGTCATGGCAATTAGCTTATCTGCACATTGTGGCTGCTCTTCATTCACACCTGTCAAACAATTTACAGCTCATCATCTCAGCAACCCTTTCCTGAGGCTTCTGGTCTGCTTTGGGTCTGACCAGAACATAAACTGTATTGATGCTCGAACAAGACGTAAGCAGCTTCTCAAGGAGAACCTTTCCCATGAAGCCGGTAGCTCCTGTGATGAAGACATTCTTCCCCCTGTAGTATTCTGGAATTGATGTAATCTTGAACAAATTCCTCAGCCCGGCCACTCTTCTCTCCCCTCACTCTGACGCCATGCCGCACATTCCCTCCACACCCTCAGCCGACATTGTCTGGGCATCAATGCGATTTATGTCTGGTCAAACCAAAAGCAGGCCAGACACCTCAGGAAAGAGTTGCTGAGATGACGACCTGTAAATTGTTTGATGGGTTGAAAGAAAAGCAGCCACAGTGTGCAGAGAAGCTGATTGCCATGAGCAGTGACCTCATCCAGCCGGAGCTGGACCTGATGAAGGAAGACCAAGACATGTTAATAGATTGCAATGATATGGTGTTCCACTGTGCAGCCACAATCTGCTTTAATGAATCGCTTTGAGATGCCATGTAGTTAAATGTTATAGCAACACAACAGCTGTTATACTTAGTACAAAGGATGAAGAAACTGGAAGTTTTTGTACACGTTTCCACTGCAAATGCCAAGTGTAATTGGAATCATATTGAAGAAATGCTCTACCACCTGTGGACCCAAAGAAACTAATTAAATCTTTAGAATGGATCGAGGAAAGCCTGGTGAGCAACATAACGCCGAAACTCATAGGGGACAAGCCAAACATGTACACAAACATACTGGCAGAGTATATAGTTCAGCAAGAGGTACGTAAACTGAATATAGCCATCGTCAGACCATCTGTTGGTCTGACGAGCTGGAAAGAACCATCCGTACTGGCTTCTGCATATAAAAATGGCTGCTGCATACCTGCCACTGTGACGCAGCACAGGCCACAAAATCGTGGGAGACGAAGACTCTACCAGCTGGAATGAAAGCCAGAAATTTTGCGAAGCTGGCATTGAGACGCTGGACTTGAGAGAAATTGGGTTAATATTTTTTATTCTGTTCCAGCAGTTGGGAAAGAGATACCATGTGTAGTATCCTGTAGTGACCTGCACCCAAATTGCAGTGGCATCTGGTAGATTACGACAGCTGCTCTCTCCACTCCTCTGCAAGCTACATTTGCCCCTAAAACTTAATGCCTTGCTGATGTTGTGCCGCTCACTCACTTCCTCCAATAACAACATTTCTGCACAAAGTTACGCATGCTGTGCTGAAATAATCTAGCTGGCCCCACCATGCCAGTTTGTGGAGCAAAGGGAGGATTAGCATTAGAGGAGCAGAAAGAAGAGGGCACATTTGCAGCTGTTAATGAACATGTGCTGTGCGTCTGGGAGGAGGAAGATAAGGCTTTGCTAGCCACTTCATGACCTCTTCCGTGTGCACTGGCTGAAAAGCACACAGGGCCGGATTTCCCACAAGGTCACCAAGGCCCAGCCAAAGGGGCGGCAGGGGTGTAGAATCTCCCAACGCCTGGGACATGCAATTACCAGGCGCCAGGTGGGTACTTGTTTTCTACATTTAGCCCTGCTTTGGTCAAGCAGAGATAAATGTAGAGCGAGGAAGCCACTCGTTCGTGTAAAAGTGATCTCGGTGATGTGGACGAGATTACTAGTCATCGGTCTGCAGGTTCATCCTCCCCCTGCAACCTCCCCGCCATGCACCTCTCTCCTCGCTGGCCGCAGACCCTCTCTTTAGGATGGAGAGTGGGAACAGTGAGAGGGGAGAGCTGCACTCACAGCCTTCGCGTCTCAGCTGTCACAGGAGTTCTAGCACAGTGCTGTGCTAGAACTCCTGTATTGGAGATGACAGGTTCAATAAAAAGAACCTGTCACCTCCAAATGCTATCACACTTGTTAGCTCTGTTATAATAGCAATAAAGTTAAGTGGAAAAAAAATGATAAACAAATAATTAAATAATGGGCGCATTGAGGAACCTGACCTGGGGGCAGCAGAGAGAGTAAATCTGGCCCTGATATCTATAGCTAAAACCACTCTGTCAGCTGTCCCAATCTACTGTGCTTTAGATGCTGCAACCAGCCCCATTTTCTGGCTGGAGGATGTCCAATATCATCTAGCACTTTCCTCCCCAGTTTTACTGGCCACAGCCCATCCCTTTCATCATTGGGTGTCAGTTTTTTCAATCAGGTAAATAAAGTAGGGATGCACCGATACTGGTTTTTCGGTGCATCCCTACTTTATTTTAGACCCATTGGCTCTCTCTGCTTCTCTACGAAGTACAGTGAGAGCATTGCTGGTGGGAGGGGCTGGCAGGGTGTTGTGCATTGTGAAAATATCACAGCACTCAGTGCTGCTTTCAAGCCTTGATGAAAGCGGTGGAATGGTTCTTGGGAGAGGTTATGCATATATCAACCTGTCTTGATGGGTGGATGTCTGTCTAAAGGAATGAGAGTTCCTAGGCAGACTGTATTTGCAAACAGACCACCCTAGGTAATGCCCACATGTGATGTCTAACCTCCTCGTACCCAATACCGATACCGTTTTTTTGGTATAGAGTATGAGTACCGATATTTTTTCCGGTACTAACCAATACCGAATACCGATACCGGAAGCCCCATTAGTGACTCACCACCTGGGTTCCTGTTTAGCCGGGTACCCGTATGGTGTGTAAATACTTGCCACCGGCTTCCTGATTAGCAGGGAAGCCTTCTCCATGCTCCCTCGTCACCAGGTGATGAGGAAGCATGGAGCCGGCTTTCTGGCAAATCAGGAAGCCGGGGGGCTTGTAATGACTCGCCGTCCGGCTTCCTGTTTGGCCAGCTTCCCGTCGAATCAGGAAGCTAGGCGACGAGTCATTACAGGCTGCCCAGTTTCCTGATTGTCTGGGAAGTGATGGAGGCAGCTTCCCTGGCCAATCAGGAAGCCGGGCAGCGAGTAATGATTTGCTGCCCGGGCTTCCTGATTCCGGAAGCTCTGGTATTGGGCTAGGCATCGGCGTATGAGTACTTGTGCAAATACTCAGCATTGGCACCAATACTGATACTAGCATGCAATGTAAATGGAAAAGTTATATTTAAAGATTTAATTTCCATATTGAAAAAGGGAGGAGGGAAGAATCAGGGAAGGGAAAAATATAAGAAGATTAAACTTCAGCATTAAAGTGTATTTATATTCAAAGATTTTTTTTTTAAAGTTGTAGATAAGGTAAGGAATATTAACATCACCTGTCAAACTTGTATTGCTATAAGTACTCCCATGGGGGTGCACAATATTTTCTGTATTTTGTGGTACGTATACATATACTTGGGGTGCTGAGGAGCTGCTTGCACATAGTGGCACATTCACCTTATTATACGGTGATGCTGTCGTCCTTGTGATCCTGTACACTTCTTATAGGGAGCTAAATAATTATTAGCAGTAATAAAGTGCATGATTACATTCTGCAACAAGCTTGTGGGTTACTGTTTACCAGCAATTAACACCTTGGATGAGTATCCATGTGTTTAAATTTTTACTAACTACATTGGCGTGGGACATGCCACAGAGGATGATGGGGTAAAATAAAAATAATGCAAATACTAAAAATAGTGCACATTTTTCAGGTTTGATGAAGCTAAATAAAAAAGGTTTTACAGTAAGTGCACTGCCTCTTTCCGTTGTTTCACAGAAACAACAGGTGGTACGCTTGTATAGACATTCCTTGTGGTGAGAATACAAACAAATCGTCTGCTCACCAGACAGTCTGCAAAGTAGACATCACCCAAGCAAATGTTGCCATTCTCTGTGTATTAAAAATATTCAACCTGCAGTATGTGTATCTTATTACTGGAGCTTTGAAAGTGTATCTAAACAAAAAAATAACAAATGTATATATTGTACTTAAAATAGTATTAAGCTCCCATTTTTTTCAATAACAAATCAAGATCGAACAAATATACTTTGCCCAGCAAAGTATTTCTATACATTTTTACCCAAGCACTTATAGCATGTTTCCAAACAGTTGTCTCCAACTCTCTCACATCAGCTTCCCCAAACTTCCTGCCCAGTACAAGAACACATGGGGGAGTGCAGATTCCAGCAGCCGTCCATCTACTAGCTTGGAAAAGAAAGATGTGAGGATGGAGGAAGAAGAAGGGAGGAGCAGAGAGCAGGAAAGTATTTTGCTTTGTTGTGCCTGAGTGTTTGTGGAAACACACAGCTTACTAGCACACACAAGTGTGGCTCCATAGGGCCCTGCAAGGGAAAGGAGCCACCCTAAAACAGGATATAAGGGCCAGTGTTTAGGGAACCAGCTGATTCTACAGGAAAACCAAAGCTTTTAAGCATCAAGAAGCAGAATCCATTCTAAGTGATTTAATCAGCATTTGAAATAGCTTCAAAACCTTTGACTTTAATATAACTTTAGCAGTCCTTGGATGTGGTGGCTACATGTTTTGTTTCATGCTTTTTTTCTTTACTTTCGCCTTCATTCCTACCAGTCACACACAAAGCTCACTGACTGCACTATATCTATGGAGGAGCAGCATTGTTACCCTTAAACAAGACTACAGAACAGCTGCACCTCTCCTGATACAGTGGAGGTGAGTCCCCAGAGACTACAACTAAAAACATATGCTCACTGAAAATACTCTATACTTTCAGTAACTTCATCACACATACTATAGAAACTTATACACAACAGCGGATTTTTTAGTTACCCAAAAATTCATATGCACACATAAAAGGTCCACTAATGTGAATACGTTTCTCTAGTATATATTTTGATATCTGGTACCTTGCAAATAAGATATTATACCAGTTCCAGATACAATCTGATAAATTCCATAACATAGGTTGGACGTATTCTGTAGTGCTGGGGAAAATGGTAACTGATAATATGGGATCTGTGCAGCGTGAAACTGCTGTTCCAATCCTGTAGCAACAGAAGATCAGCACTGGACAGTTCCAGAAATGCAGCTACTTAAAGGAGAACTATGAGGTGAGTGCTTTTCACTCACCTCATAGTTCTAGCCGACCTGTGACAATGAGACTGTCACAGGTCGGCTCACTAGATCGGGAGGTGAGCAAACATATACCGGTGTTCGCTTACCTCTTGATCCTGTCACAGCTCTCTGCCTTGACAGGGGAGGGGCTGGATTCCCCCCTCCACGCTCCGATCCGCCAGCGCTGACTGGCGGATCGGACGGGGAGGGGGCGGGTACAGCTGGCTCTGCCTCTAGATACTCTAGATACTCCAGCTGTGACATAATTGTTGGGATCCGCTGCAGCTACTCAGTATACCGCGAGCAGTAGCTCGCGGTATACTGTGGTGTCTCAGTATACCGCGAGCTGTAGCTCACGGTATACTGAGCTTAGGATGATGGGAGGACGCTAGTTTGTGTCCTCCCGTTACCCTAAGGAGAACTATGGGGAAAAGCCTTAACCCCATAGTTCTCCTTTAACTTTCATTTTAAAGGAGAAGTATTAGCTGAGTAAAACGTAATGTTTTCATTTGGTTTTTGGAAATTTTCATTTGGGTATACTTTTTCAGCTGTACAAGACAGCAGGATATTATTTCAACATGTTTAAACCCTGGGGCAGACATTTACATGCAGGGTGTTTGGGGGCCAAAACAAGCTAACACACAAGCTTGTCCTCTCCTCATATTTCAACACTTAACCTACAACCTAAAATGAACTCATGATGTTTAAACTACATTCTAACATAAATCTAACCCTTCTAACCCTATGGCCTCTACTAGGGCTCCTGTCAGTTCCGATCAGCAGGCAATCCGTGCACCTTTGTGCCATACATGTCCATGCACGTGAACTTACCGGACCTATGTTAGGTCTGTGGGGAGTCGCAAATAAATGGACATGTGTCTGTTTACATCAGATTTTCCCTAATCCATCATGATTACGTCCACCAAAATGTTACTCTGCTCCATTTGCCTTTCCAGGATAATAGGTTGTAAACGGATGTACGTTCGTTTAGGTCTGGCTGCTCATAGACGTACACTGGGCTTTCAATCAGATCTGCCTGAAAATCTGACAGGCAAACCTAATTGGAATGCCTGTGTCAAAGGGCTCTAACTCTGAAAATTGACCGATAACACGTATACAGTCTTACGCTGTACACTTGACATTAATTCTTTAACACCATAAAACGTAATCTTATCCCTAACCTAATTCTGATCTTACTCTGAAATGTATCCCCTAAATTCTGACTCTTAGACAACCTGTATCTTAACCATAACCACCCTTCTCCTAGTTAATCCCAAAAACTAAACTATGAAAATATTAAATTATTTGAATAGATACTTAACTCAGTTGGATGATGCTTTGCTGCCACTTCATCTTATTTATGAATGCATTGCACTATTTTGTTGCACTTGACACAATAAAAATAATAATAATAATAATAATAATAATAATAATAATAGAACATCCAAAAAGTTGTGCCACACAATTATAACAACTTATATACAAAAATAAAAAAAATATTTAGAATAAAGTGAGAAAACAGACAGGGTTATTCACAAAAGGGAAAATAATTTGGAGAAGGCAGGAGAATCTAGGACAACATAGCTGAACTGGAAAGTGAGCTGAATTGGAGAATTTCTGCAGCTATTTTGTCCTAGATTGTTCACTTCTCATGCCTTCTCCAAACTCTTCACCCTTTAGTGAATAACCCAGTTTATGTATCGAGTTTGTATATTCTCCATTTTAAGTGTTGTGTTTCCTCTCACAATCCAAAAGCATAATAGAAGGTTAATTGGTTTGTTTCCCAATTGCTGCCTCTGAGTTTGGTGGGGACACTAGGTAGTAAGCAGCCTTAGAAGACAAGAACTGATATAAATGACCTATTTACGTGGTAAAGTGCTTGCAGGAGGTCAATAGTATATAAAATGTATTCCAAATACTAGGACTTAAAAACAAGTTCTAAATCATAATGCTTCTAAGTCTACAATTCTGTACACATCCAAAGAAGAATAAGCCAAGCAGAGCTGCAACAGTTATATATACCAACACTGTGAAGGAAACAGCAGTTTCCATCATCATTTACTAAGACCTTTATCTAAAAATAGTTGTAATTTATTGTACTTCTAGAGCAAAGGGACGAGGGTAATACTACCCACAAATAATTGGGGCGCCAAAAGACTGGTGCTTTGAGGAACAGTCTTAGCTACCTTAATATTTCAACAGGCTGAACTGTGCAGCATTTCACTATATAGGCAATTATTTTAAAAACATGCAAATACTTTGTGATTTTTAAAACAAACTCATATTGTTGAGTTCCTTCGAGTTTCATCTGCCTGTGATACTGTTGTGCTTCATTTTAAGTAATCCAGCATTAATGAACGTTAAATGAGCTATGTTTCAATTTCCTGAAATGTGTGCATCTGTGTGAGCTGCTCATTAGCCTTATATCAGAGATAAGGAACATGCTAATTAGAGTATATATGTTGCCAAGATAGGTTCATGCCTACTCAAACCTGACTGATTATAATCTAGCTTGTGAAACAAGTTCATTAAACAGCGAATTCCTCAAACTTTACATCTGTGAACACATTTCATTGGGAGTGGTGATGTTCATTGACATAAAAATGCTGTGCTGATCTAGTAAAATGACTAGTACACAAATACACAATGTAATTAGTTAGTTTACATGCACTGTATTCATTTGGTAGGGATCATTTAATAAGAGGAGAAGCCTAGACAGTAACACACTTTCTTTTCTTTCTTGGGTATAAATAAACGGTGAAAATGGTTTCTCTGCTTTCAGAAGCTTTAAAGCTAAGAGTATTGACAGAGGCTTGACTTCGAAGCCCAAGGCCGCAAAGCATAGGGCTCTATAGCTAAATGCTGATGGGGACCCTGTCAGCTAATGTTATGCCATTTCAACACTCCTGGTTCTGTATCATTTTCCTCTTTTCAATGCACTACACATACCTTATAAATCAATTGATGAAGTGGTGACTTCAGTGGAATCTACGGACCAGAGCACAGGCCCATACACATTACTGAGCACTAGAGAGAAATATCACATTCTTTGCCCAAGTAGAAAGCAGAAGGGAAGTTGCTGCCAGTTTAATAATAAAGACTTTCCTGGCAGCAAGACATGTAGGACCAAGGCAAAGGAGCCAGGAAATATTGTAGGCGGTGGTTGCAAACCCAATAGCTGTCCTACCCAATTGCCTCCATGGCAGTTTTCTATAGTGCTGGCATCTTGAAACTGAAAGTGAAGTGACCATATATCAGGAAAGTGGTTGATTCGTTTTAGAGCTTAGTTTACAGGTTAGGTTAGGGATTCGGTGATTTAGAGAAAAGTGTTGGAGAAGGTTAACTGTTAAAAACGTACTTATTTACTCTGGTATTTTACTGCTTAAGTGTTAAGGAACAGGTTAAGTGTTAATGGATAACAAAACTTTCATACAAGCTAAATCTAATAGCCTTCCCCCTTTTGCCCAGTGACTTGCAAAAAGTCCAGGTTGCCTGCTCTACTGGGGTAATTGGGGGGTAAAGAATGTATGAGTTGTTCACATTAAGTTCTATACAAATATAGTTATTCTTTATGTTTGTCTTGTTGGGTGGAGAGGAGGAATTAATTTGTAAGGGTTCATTTAGTGGGTACATTAGATGTCTAATAGTTAGATAGAAAAGGTGTTGCAACACAGCAACAAGAGAGCCAATGGTATGGAACTTTGCCCTGAACCCGACCACTATGGGTTGTTTAAAAGAGAAGTAAAGCCAACTTTTTTGGGGTTTTACTTCTCTTTTCAGTCTCCTGCCTCATAATGAACTCCTGTGACCCAAAGTTAGCATAAAGCGGGCTACTGCCTGTTATATGCTAACAGCACAGAGCCACGCTGCAGCCAGGAAGGATCCTGGCAATATTGTCAGAGTCCATCCGAGTGCCTGATTGACAGCTGGCTCTTAGAGTCTGCTCCCTTGTCTGACCCTCCAATGAGCGCTGGAAGAACAGAGAGGGGATTCATGCAGGGAGTGGTTACTGAGTATATTTTCCTCTCCTTTAATCTACAAATTTTTCGCAGAGTTTAGGGGGATGGAATCTGGATATTGCATTAAATGTGCACGTATCCTTTAAGGCTTCTGATTTCTAGTCTCAATTACTATGGTCTGATTATAGGCTTTCTATATTGGTGAGATTGAAACAAATGCCCCCTTTGCCCCTTTGTTAAAAATGGCCTTGTTTTTAAGAATTGTGCAAAGCTAACTGCATTCCCAGATGGGCACCTCAATCAGTAATAGTGTTTTTATGGTTACATGAGACAGAGTGTGCTAAAACATGTTCAAATAACAAACAGAATATTGTTAACAGATGACACCATGTGGATTTTGGCTTTTAATGAAATTGTATAAGTATGATAAATCTGGAACCAGACAAAAGACTCAACTCTGAATATAATTTATGAAATCACAATGTGTATTTTCATTTATTAATAGTAAAGATAATCTTTGTTTACTGTGCAAACTGCGGGCAGACTGATGAAACCATTTGCATTAAAGAAATAGAATGGGGAATAACTGACGGACAGGCATGCTAATAAATATTAGCATGAATATGTTTTAGCAGACATCCACTAGTGAAAAGTATTCTGTGCTTAAGATTTAGCATCTAAATCCATTTAAAGACAAACTTCCATCTAAACAAAACCTTCCCTTTAGTTTCATATTTTCAAGATATTGATTTGTCTAAATAAAGCCTTTTTTTCAATTGTCTCTCCTTTCTTGTACCTGCAAAACCCTGTAATATGCAAAATTAACCTGTCAACTTTTATTTAGTTGTATGACTAGGCCTTTAGAGTTGGAAGAGGTGGTTTTGAAAAAAGTGTTGCATATAAGCCAGTCCTGACCACCATTAGCAAGACTTGCAAAGGCCTGAAAAGAGATGCATACCCCAGAGTACCAAAAAACAAGGACATAGGGGTCTATTCACTAATAGACGAGTGAACGACCGACCCCAAGTGAAGTGAGCCGAGCGCTGTTCGGCTATTCACTTCAGGTTTGTACGGCTGATTTCAGCCGTATACCGGCTGTAATCAGCCGTATACCGGCTGTAATCAGCCGTGCATCGGGTGGCTTTGTGTCGGCCGAACATGCTGAGCATGTTCGGCCGAACCTAAGTGCAGAAGGAGTTCGACTTAGCCGATCCAACATCTGGATCGGCTCAGCCTTATAGATATTCTTATAGATGCCGAACAGCAGTGAGTAAATAGCCGAATGCCGCTGGGCGGCATTCGTCTCGTCTGTTCTGTTCGGTCCCTCTGTGGGACCGAGCAGAACAGAAAAATAGTTAAAAAAGTAGAAAAAAAAAAAGAAAACGATTGTGCAGAGCTAGCAGTGACAGCTAGCTCCACCAAACTGTTTTCTATTTTCACCATAGGAATGCATTGCTAGATTCCTATTGGCTATTTCAATTTGCAATAGCCAATAGCAAACTAGCTATTGCTCCGCCCTCTGCAGCTGTCAATCACTAGTGGTGACCTGGTGGAGAACTGCAGGTCCCCTCTGCTGATTGACAGCAGCAGTGGGCGGGTGCAATAGCTAGTTTGCTGTTGCAAATGTAAATAGCCAATAGGAATCTAGCAATGCATTCCTATGGTAAAACTTTTTATTTTTTTTATTCTGACGACAGCCAACGGCTCCATGTCTGTGTGGCCGGGAGACTCCCGGAGCGCCTGGGAGAGTTGGGCTGTCAGGAGATCAGTGTCCCTGGTTAGCTGGTAACCAGGGACGCTGATCTCTCTGCAAGTAGCCGGAGCCAGCTGCAACATCATGGCTGGCCCCGCCCAGCTGTCAGAAGCCATAGTTAATAGCCCGTACAGCTACTACTGAACCGAAGGGGTTCTGGGGCCGAAGCTAACCGAAGGATCAGCCGAAGCTACGGCCAGATCCTTCGGCTGCTTCGTGAATAGACCCCATGGTTGCAGAGTCTGGCAAGAGGAAGGGAACAGTCACCAGAAAAGGACTGAGCAGAAAGGGCTTGATGAAAGGGAAAATAAATCATCAGTACATCTGGATATCCTATAATATGCAGCTCCTATTTCTTTCATTACTTATTTGTTGCTACGGATAGAAATAGATTCTGCCTATTGAGTACATTCTTACAAAATGTAAAATGATATTTATTGCACATCTGATTAATGATCATTAATATTGAGCATTATTATGGATCCATTCAGGAGAAAAAAGGTCTACAGTGATAGCATCTGTTGCTGGGATAGTTTTAGGCAGATTGTTTTCTGTCGGAACACTAGAAGAAAGATCTGATTGGTTTGTGGAAGCTGAGAATTGTCCTAATTCAGACCTGTCTAGCTATGACTGGGCTGGATCTTTTCATTCTGCTGTGGACTTAGAAGTATAGTCATCTGACTATTTTGCATTTTTTTGTTTTTCATGAGGGATTGTTGTAGTGTTATGTGTTAAGACACTTTTTTACATAAATTTGATATTGATCTTAATGGTGTGAATATAGCCTTTATCCATTTCCCTTAAGTGCTTTCCCTTAAGATGCAGTCATGTAAAGCTTTTCTTTTAATGCTAGAAAAAGTATAAGGAGGAGAATGTCCTTGCTTCCGCAGGGGACACTGAGGTTGCATATGACTATTCTCAGTATCTATATCATACCCTGGGTACCCAGTACCCACAAACACCAGGATAGATTTTTGATAGGGGAGTCTTATTTTATTTTGTGTTCTCCCTCTTGAAGCAATTAAATGTTGCAGAAGGACAAGTGGGTCAGTGATGGTAGTCTTTTGTGCAACAGATGATACCAATACATTTAGCTGGTGTGCTGGTCTGGTGGAGGTAAGCGTACCACTTTTTCTTATGATAAAAAATGTTTTAAAAATGCTGCAGACCAATTGGTTTTACTTGCCCTTTATTGCTTTCATATATCCATTAGTTGCACATTTTCCAGATCCACCATAAAACTAGAATCCAGTAGATTAATTCACAACTGTTTAGGAGAGAGAGAGGGGGGGCAGGAGAGAGAAGAGAGAGAGAAGAGAGAGAGAAGAGAGAGAGAAGAGAGAGAGAAGAGAGAGAGAGAGAGAGAGAAAGTTAGAGTTGAATCTTGAATTGTAAAAGCGATCTGTCTTAAGTTTCTTAATTTTGATTGGTTAGCAGGCGGGACGTTTCAATAAATGGACAGTAATTTAATCTGAACTAATCCAAGTTGGATACTAACAAAAGGCTAAAGAGGGAAGACAAGGCATTTACAGGGTTACCATAAAGTCTGCTGATTAATGCTGGAGAGGATTAAAAGCACTGGCATTTTGCACGCTGGCATTAAGCCCGTTTGGCTTAGGAAGACGAGGACGGGAAGACCAAGCATTTGCATAGCTGGCATTAAAGCTCATTGATTAATGGAGAGGATCAGGAGGCACACTTTCATAATCAAAGGGTTGAAAATTAGATAGCCAAGCACCTGCAGCATTGGCAAGATGGCCCATTAGCTGATGCAGGGGAGGTTAATGCGTCAAGACTCTCCTTGGCGACCATTGCTGCTTGTGGGGTCCTGAACAACATGGTTCAGGTTGTAATATAAATGACAATGGTCCATGTCACTCACTATCATAGCTAGTCATATGTTTGGCATTACATCTTATTGATTTAGAAGTGAGATTGATTACACTATCAGCTGGTGGAGTATCTAGCGGAACAAGTGATGATTACAGAAAAACACACAGATTGTTTCAGGGTTTTTTTTTCTTTTTGATCCAGGAATCACAGATTTAAATGAGTATTATAATAAAACCAAGACAAGTCTTATAGAGATCTTCCTGTGCATTAAACCAGGTCACCCTGGGTTATTTCATACGGAAATGCAAGAGCACAGATAATGGTAACCCATAGTGACCAATCAGTCAAACTGAATTCTTAATGGTTGCTGCGGCTTGCTGCAGCTTTCACCTTGCACTACAGAATATGCCCTGGTGATGTTTCAAAGAACTGGGCTGTTAACCCATGACTCCTCTGTCTCTAAAACATATTCCTGTGGGAAGAAGAGCAGCAAAATATTTAGTTCTATAATACTTAATATCTGTCATGTAAATACAAATGTTTGCCATAACCTTGGCTACAATGGGAAATATTCATATTTTGTTTCTAGTATTTGATTTACTTATAGTTAGCACATAATATTCTGGGGATGAGATGCCAATTATGTAGTTACAATAATGGATCATTTTAAATATGAACGTGCACATGCCAAGATGCTCATATGAAAAATTGGAGCAGTATTTTTAGCAATTTCCGATCCAACATCTACTGTGTAACATCTGAAAAAAATCAACAAATATGATAGATAGATAGATAGATAGATAGATAGATAGATAGATAGATAGATAGATAGATAGAGCTAAATATAAATATATATA